>NW_022995758.1:554784-575458 GCF_900245975.1 Drosophila guanche | reverse complement strand
AGAGGAAAGGTGGAGGAGGGCATTGCGTGTGGGTAGGAAGGTAAATTGGGGTGGGGGGTGGGAGGGGGGGTGGGGGGGGGGGTGGGGTGGGGGTTTGGGGGGGGGGAGGGGGGGGGGGGGGTGAGTGGATGAATGAATGGCTATGCCAGCAGCTCTTCCAAAGATAAATATTCAATTAACGAGTGCGTACCCCGGAGTGGAACACAAGATAAACTGAAGGAGGTCTGGGGTGGATCCACACACCTATCCTACTCCTTGGTCCATGCCTTCAGTCATTCTGTTTCCTGATGTTCCTTGGGTGTCCTGTCGTGGCACTCTGCCCGCCCCCCGTTGCCACGCTGTTCACTCGACGATAGCGTCACAAAGGAACAAACTGGCTGACATTGTTAAAGCCAAAGTACAACATTGCAAGATGTGATAAAAAAATAAGCAGAATAGGAGAAAAAAAATTAAATAAAAATGAAAAACAACGCACACAACGAGACAGAAGAAAAAAATATAATAAAAAAACGAGAAGGGACGTGTGAGACGCTTCTTACGCGTCACAACTTTTATACTCGGCACTCAGTACTACATCTGCACCTTAGCGGTTATTTTTCAAATTCTACATTTTTTCTTCATCTGTCATCTATATCAACAACACTACTCACACCAACACGCTCGCCGCCCTTCCCTAGACCCACACACAGCAGACTCGCGGCAGAGGCAGAGGCAGCGCCTTCACACAAAAAAAAGGGAAGGGACGTGTGAGACGCTTCTTACGCGTCACAACTTTTATACCCGGCACTCAGGACTACATCTAGATGTAGAAGACATCGCCAACCACTAGATATCGTTCACATTACAGAACACGTAGTAAAAGCCTACTAAATAAAATGCATCAAACAAATTGGATCAGTTAATATTTTCCAATTTTTGAGATATTTAAAACAGCAATAAAATTGGTACATTCTTGGACCGATAGCTTTCACAGCAAATTTTTCGAAAGTGGCGCCATCTATGAAAATTTCTTGTACGCAACACAACTCTTTTTCTAATAAAGAGCATTCAAAACCGAGTCTTGGTTAAAAGTCGGTAGACGCCGAGTGAAGCAGAAGCAGAGTGTGAATGAGAGAATGTTAAAGGAACAACAAAAGCTGCTGGCCAGGGTGGGTTTAGCCATTGAAAATTAATTTCTTCATTGTGGCTATAATAATGATCCGATCAGATCCCAATTTGGTGAACTGATAGATATGGCCATTCTCTACGGAATGGCGTTTTTAGTTTTTTTTTTCACCCTTTTGCGGGGGCGGAAGGGGGCGGGGCTAATTTTTGAAATAAACTTGTAACAGTGTGAGCATGCAGCAGTCTGGATGCAAAATTTGGTGGCTCTAGCTTTTATGGTCTCTGAGATCCAGGCGCTCAACAAGACGGACGGACAGACTGACAGAAAGACATAGACTCGGCCATTGATGCTGATCAAGAATATATATACTTTATGGGGTCGGAAACGTTTCCTTCTGTGCGTTACATACAACCGTTATTCGCACGAATACAATATACCCTATTTACTCTTCGAGTACCGGGTATAACTAGAAAGACGGGAAAACATGTTTATAACCGAACAGAACTCCGGGGCTGGAGGAAACTCCGTGGCCATTCAGTCGGGAAGTCCCTATCAGATTGCAAGACAAACAGTTGCACCAAATGCAGTAGAAAATAGTGGAGGGAAAATGGAAAAGGAATTTTCTCGAAAATAAAATAAGATTGGATTTTCATCGAACGAAAAAAACGAAAAACAATCGAGCAATAGAAAAAACTATATAGGAAAATACATCGGTAGAAAAAGATCAGTAAAGAAGGATGGATCGAAATAAAAAGTTAAAACAAATAGAAAAATACATTTAAAGATGTTCCAGAGGAGATAAATACGGCGTAACTTAAACGATGGATACAAAAATAGTTGGATAGCAAAAACATATCCATAGCATTCGTAACAGAGCATTCGTAATTTTAGTACTTGCGAAGCAATCAGCCAATTGTTCCACTGTGAAGACATGTGGTGACATTCCTTAGGGATTGTATGGAAAGTAACAGAGCGAAGCGAAGCGTTTAGGAATGGCGTCTCGAAGGATGGCAAGGATTGCATGCAAGTGCTATAGGTCCGACGGCACCAGTCATCATCCACTTATGTATGTACGTACATGGGAGGATCTTCAAACAGCCTTACACCCATCAGGCAGGCAGGCAGGCAGGCAGGCAGGCAGGCAGGCAGGCAGGCAGTCCAGCAGTCCGGCAGCCCGTTTGCCATTCATTTAGATTCGCATTACCATTCGCTCATTTACTCGCTCACTCACTTGCTTGCGCATTCACTCATTCATTCACTCGTTGCAACAAGAGCCTTTTGCTTGACTGCGCCACTTTTGGTCGCTCATTTTGGGCTGGGTTTGACTAATGTTTAGCAGCTGGAACCTTGAGCAGACACACACACACTCGCAGGCGGAACCATCATCGACATGTCAACGCTCCTCGTTTAACGCTAGCCAGGACACGCCCTCACATACACACAGAGAGAGTAGTGTGAGGGCATTGAAAGCTAAGTAGATGAAAACCCGTCTAATGCCTAAAGAGAGCGAGCAAGCAATCATAGCCAAAACGTTTCAAATATACTCTAATACGAATCCTTTTGGCTTACGGAATAGCAAACATAGAGTCCCAATAGATCTGTAAGATATTCTAGGGGTATGAAACCCATTCTAAATATAAAGCTTCTTTGGTTTCTTCTTTACCAAACAATTTTCGTGTTTCCCAAGGTTATTATTATGAATTCTTCTTCAGTGTTGTCTCTGTGAGTCCTTTCATTGAATATGTCGAAGATCTGTACACAGCTCACCTGACCCTGGTGAATCGCACCTTTCCGGTTAGAGTATATAAGACCGAACATAATAATGAGGCAGGAGAGGCACACGATGAACGATGGTTGCAGGCCCAAAACCATGTGTATGTTAAGTGCTTAATGCGCGCACACACAAACACATACACACACACACACAGAAACATAGCGTAAAAATAAATAGAGAGAGCGCGCAAATAGGAGCAGGACAAATGCGCCTAGCATGCCTTTTTGTTATATAATAGAAAATCCTTAATAACATTTTCTTTACAATTGTGCACACGGCCCAAGCACAGAGGGAGTGAGTGAGTGAGTGAGAAAGAAAGAGAGAGAAAGAGGGTTGGGGTTGTGTTACTAAGATTTGTCAGGAATGACACAGGTCCCTCTACGGGTGCCTCCTGTTCCTTCATCTTGCTTGCTGGCTCCTGCTGCTGCTCTACTTGAGTCGCCATCGTCACTCGCTCGTAAACATTTCACGCTTTGCCGAGCAATAAGTCTGTCTCCCTCCCTCTTCCTCCATCTACCTATCTCTCTGTGCTTTATATTTTTTTCTTCTTTTCCTTTACCCCTGTATATTTTTTATTTCTCCTTTTTGTTGACTTTGTCGTTCTGTTTGTTCTGTCAGTTTTTGGAGTATTTGTTTATGGCAGCCGAAAAACTCCGGCAATGGCCATCACATCTCATCGTCAGGTGGGAGTTTGGCAAAGTTAATATCCTTGGTCGAAAGTTGTTGCAGACTCTCCTGCTCCAGACTGATTTAAACGAATATAAACTGCTGCACAGCGGCCAGGATGTTGTTTACTTGGTTATGACTGCGCCCGTAGCTGAAGCGGTGAACAGAGCCCCGTACTGATCCGATTAATGTGCAATGAAATCTATCTCACATCATTCAATGAATTGAAATACATATGTATGTACATAGTTATATTTGCACACAGCTTTATGATGGCGAAACAAAAGAAAAAAACCGAGAAGGGACGTGTGAGACGCTTCTTACGCGTCACAACTTTTATACTCATCTGCACCTAAGCGGTGTTTTGTCAAATTTTCCCTCCCCCTGCCGATGCCTCTTCCGACTTTTAACCCACCCCGTCCCACAGCTTATATTTGTTTTTTTTTGTGTGCGGGAGCTGCCTGTGCCTCTGCCTCGAGTCTGCAGTGTGTGGGTCTAGAGAAGGGCGGCGAGCTAACGGAGCTTGTTGGTGTGGGAAGTGTTGTAGATGGAGATGACAGATGAAGAAAAAATTTAAAATTTGACAAAACACCGCTAAGGTGCAGATGTAGTACTGAGTGCCGGGTATAAAAGTTGTGACGCGTAAAAAGCGACTCACACGTCTTCTCGTCTTTTTTTTTTTTTTTTTTTTGATGTAGTAGAAACCTCTTATTAAAATTTCCAGCAATTATTAAAAAACTAAATCTTTTCTGTTGCACGAAGCTTTCTACCACTTTCTGTCGCTGAATCTTTGCCATTAACAGCATTTCAAATCGCTGATTGCAAGAAAATATTTTTTTTTTTTTTTACAGTATCAAAAAGCAAATCTGACAGTTTTATTGATTGGTTTCAAGTAATGATGAATGCATTTTAAATAAATCAAACTAAGTCAATTGTTCAACCATACTATTCCTTATACTCTCTCTCCGCATCTCTTCTCTGCCTCTGACCCTAATTTGAAGAGTTTTAAGTGGCGTACCAGCCAGCTACGCGTATGAGTATAAGAGTATATCCCTTGTCATTGTTCAACATCATTAGGCGATAAATTGACCTTCACGTATGGCCGACAGAGAGTAAGGGTAATGACTGTGGGGTGTGGGGTAGGCTGCTGTGGGGTTAGACTCATGGAGGATTGTCTGTCCGTCGGTCGGTGTGTCTGCCAGCTCGTCGCGAAGGCGTTGATTGCTAACCACATAAGCCGGCCTGGCCACTTGCCTAAATCCTCAAAGCAAGTGGGGGGAGGCGTCCAAAGCCAACTCATGAGGTCTTGAGCATGTGCCACAAAGTGTAGATGGTTGCCAGTGTAGATGTGCCAGATGTGTATTTGTGTGGCAATATGTTCTCAATGCAGCCTCTCATGCCTCCTCAGGCTCGTCGTCGTCGACGTACAGCAGTTTCATGTCTCGTGCGCAGCACACAATGTGTAATAGTTATTTGATAATCTACCTGTTATTGACCTCATTTTTAAGCGATTATGCCTTGGTGAGTATCTGTGTGCAAGTATTTCCCACACACCCCCACCACCACCACCATACGATACGAAGTGTGAAACGACATGATATTGGCGTGTAAATTATGCTTTGCTTGTAGGTTATCCACAACCGCATTCAACACACTTCTTTCTCTTTCTCTTTCGCTTTTGCTTTCGCTCTGGCACTTGCTCTTCGGCTCTCCTTTACCTGTCGCACTTGCCCCTAGCCCATGCCTCAGGTCATGGGCATCTGTGTCGAATATGCAGTCTGAGATGAAAGCCAGAGAAAAATTAAAACATAAATTAAGCTTGAAGAGTTCGCTTTAAAGCGAAATGGATTGGAATAAAAGGCTCTTTCTAGCACTTGGTTATCGATACAAAATTGTACTTAGCCAACGATTACTCACAGAAACTAACTAAATTTCTGTCTTTGGTTTGATTGAATAATAATTATTGAAAGCTCACACTTTTCAATGTTTCTCTCTTCTTTGATGCACAAAACTGTTTTTCAAAATAAAATATCGACTGTTATCGACTATCGAAAAATGAATACATTTTTTAGCAGCTTGAAACTGCTCTTTTGAGCATCTAAAGATTTCCTTTTTGCTTGAAATTATTTTAAGTGACTGTCTCTCCGCTTTAAACGGAAATTCCTTGAACATTTCCCAACAATTATCGATATCAAGTGTAGAATAAGCACACACACAGACAGAAAGAGAAAGAGAGCGACAGAGACATAGTTGCCACCCATTTGTATGTGTCGTTTTACTGGCGTCACACAAAAACCGAAAACCCCCAAAAAAGCATTAGTGAAACGAGACACGAATGGTCCTGGCGTGACACATTGTGTGCTTGGGGGGGTTCTTGTTGTTTCTTTTTTGGGTTACATGTACACAAAGGAACTTAGATGAGTGTATGTGTGTGTGTGGGTGAGTCTCTCCCTCTAACTCACTCTCGCTCTATCTCTATCTATCTTTTGTTCCCGAAAACTACGCTCAATTGCAACAATTACAACAAGAATATTGCCCGTGAGCCCATTTGTACATCATGTCGAGGTGTCTGAGTGTCGTATCTTTTTGTGTATGTTAGTGTCTCTGAACAATGGCCTCACACACACAGTCACACATACCCTGTAACTCACTCTAAGCACACAAACACACACACGATTATACACTCTAAGCACACACACACACCCATAGACAGAGGTCGTGTTATAGCCATTCAATGTGCGTGTTCAATGGCAAACACAATGCTTCAGAGCGAGGACGGATGGAGGGGGAGAGGGGAAGGGTTTAAGCCTTGTGTTCCTGCCCCCCAGTCACATGCTCAAATTGCATGCGATGAGAATGTGCAACAGCCGTGTTCGTCTATAAGTCTCTGCCGCCCATAACCCACCGTGCCTGATGCCTAATGCCGTATACCACATGACACACCCACTAACGCCCTTAGCTACTGCTTGCTACAAATGACTAATTTCACTTTTTTTGTATTCCCGGCACCTCTTGCCGCTTGCTTTGCCCCTCCTGTGTGCCGTGTTACCTTTTTCTGATTTTTTGTTTTGTTTTTTTTTTTGTTGCCTTTGTTGCAAATTTCATTTTGATACACTTTCTCTGCCCCTCTGCCACAGCAGGCAGGCTGGCACATACCTGGCTGGGCATCTGGCACACACCCACCCACTGCACCACCGACTGTATTGTTTAACACGTTGGCACTCAAAATTCTCTCTCACTGATTGCCAGGGACGTAGTCGTTCATTCCGCCCAACCGTCCGAGCCAGTCAGTTGCTTAGCCAAAAAAAAAAAAAAAAAATAGAAAGAATTATAAAGGTGGTGCAGCATTAATGGCCGAACCTTTGGATACCCTTCAAAGAGTTATATGAAATGATTTTTTATCGATAACCGATAAAGTTTTATCTTCAGGAAAGAATTACTTTGCAGGATATATTTTCGGAGATATCGATATACCAGAGTTATTGCTCATCAAGAGATTAGTTCATTTTGTTGCCTAGTCGGTATTCTTCATGGCTCAACCAATGTCAAAGGGTATGCGAAACCAAAAGAAACCGAACCATTTTTGTAGCATACTTTTTGGAGCGAACCTACATACGCTCTCACACCAACTGCACACCTGCACGCTTGTACAATCGCAGTAGGTACACCTGGGGGATGCCGTTGCTGTGTGTGGGTGTGTGTATTTTTTATTGATTCTCATTTGCTTTGCACACCATACCACCACCCATGTGCAGCACACTTGGCTCACATCGGTTGAGCAGCCCCTTCAATCATTCAGTCCGCTGATAAGGTCCCCGAAGCGCACGCCCCGCACAGACTGCCCCCGGGACCGGTGCCGTCGGGCATGTCAAGGCCTTTGGCCAAATTGGGACTTGCGCTGGGGTTGGGGCTGTTGCTGGTAATGCGTCAACGGGACATTCTTTTTGGGTCTTCGTTTCGTGGAACTTACCTGAAAGGAGACGAAGAAGAAAGAACGAAAGTTTAATTTTGGGCACTTTTGAATGTGAGGGCTTTGGCGGGGCGTCTCATTTTCTTTTTTGTCTCATTTTTAATTAGATTTCATTCACTTGAGTTTCTGTTTGGTTTCTCTAACTGAGCTAATTACGAATTGGTTGGGGGTGTAAATGAAATCTAGTTACTCCAAATTTGTAAGTTGCAGGTTGTCACATGGGGGGCGCCATTTTCAGAATGAACATGACTCTCGCGCAATCGAAATGTCATTCAATTTGATTAAAATTACAAGAGAAATATTACATTTGAATTATTGCACTTGCAGCTGCAACTTCTATTTATTGAATTTTCAATAGAACAATTCTGTTTTAATAATGATAAAACAATGAACAATTAAACATCAATGTACACTCTATTTATGCATTCATATTTATGTACATACATATATACTATGTGCATTGCATTGAAAAACCAACACTTACGATGCAGCCAAGCATTTTATTGTATTGTTCTGCCCACAAATACACACACTGCATTCATCCATAAAAAGACTGCCCCCAAAATAATTCTCTCTAATTGGACGCTTAAACAAATCGGCCAACTTTATTTTTCAGTCATTTACCTTTGAACTCTTAAGCAAACTTTAATTTCTGCTGCTGTAAAATTCATTAGTCATTAGAAGGCGGACCTGCTATTCACCAGAGATTTGGAAGATCATACACAGCCACAGCTAATTTTATACAATTTCGAAGCTAACAAAACTTAGGGTGCAGATTTGTATAGTTTTGAATGTTTTCATTGCATTGATTTGCTTGTCAATGAAAAAATGGCTACTCATCCGCCGCTGAGAACTATTTCAGAGAACTATTTGGCACACTTTTTCCTTTATCATCCTCTACTTGCTGCCATTCTATCTGTGTAATCTTCTTAGCTTTGCGGCAAAAGGCAACAACATTTTAAATATTTTCCATCGAATTTGCACAGATTTCTCCCTTAATCGAGCACATAATGCAGCTTCCCCAAAGAACAAAAAAAGGAGAAAAAAACATAAATAGAAAAAAAAACAGGAATAAAAATAAAATTGGAAACTTTTTGGCCAACACTTAATCCCGGAACGAAATCCCCTACAAATTGTTGGTACAAGCAGCCACACACACACAGATACACGCACACACACATACACATACAAACACACAGATTCCTTTACCAAAAAACTACAAAAATGTGAAAAATTAAACGAGAATTTACTCCTCTCTCTCTATCTCCTGCTCGCGCTGTCTCCCTGTCTCTTTTGAATCCAGTTCTGGCTTTCGTCCTTGCCTTTTATTTTGTGGGTGTGTGTTTTTTTTTTTGCAGCACCACTTCCTGCATTGCACTATGGTCCCAATGACCACTTTTCATGGCCAAAAGCTAATTTTTAAAAGTTACAACCAAGACGTGGTTTTTGGCGCTCTGTATTGGAAAAAGAGTGACCATCAAAGATGCGTACCAGAAATTTGCATAGATGGCGCCACCTTCGAAAAATTTGCTGTGAAACCTATCGGTCCAAGAATGTACCAATTTTATTGCTGTTTTAAATATCACATAAATTGGAAAATATTAACTGATCCAATTTGTTTGATGCATTTTATTTAGTAGGCTTTTACTACGTGTTCTGTAATGTGAACGATATCTAGTGGTTGGCGATGTCTTCTACATCTAGATGTAGTCCTGAGTGCCGGGTATAAAAGTTGTGACGCGTAAGAAGCGTCTCACACGTCCCTTCTTGTTTTTTATAGAATCTTGCACTGCTAAACATATTCCCATCCTTTTTTGCTTCTAACATTTTCGGAAAAAAAAAATAAAAACAGATTTATCCTTAAAAAAGGCGGTGCCACGCCCATTTTCTAAAAAAACATGCCACGTGCTATTCTTAACTTATATCAAAAAACTAAATCAAAATATCTTATTTCGTTCGCGAGTTATTAATTTAGGACAACAAAAGTGGGCATTGGGACCATAGTGCATTGCTTTGGATTTTTCATAAAGTTTTGTGCATTGTGTAAACCCAAGGACCCAGGACTGTATTCCACCACATCACCCATTTCTCTCGCTCACTCTTTTTTCTCTCTCTCTCTCACTCTCTTCCGCACACTTCCTTCCGCAACAAGGTTTGGGAAGCACTGTACGCATAGCTAACTAACCACAAAGCGCAAATAGAACCGCTCTCTCCTTTTTTCTCTCTCTCTCCGTATCCCTGTGTCTCACTGGCTTGCCTCATGGCTTGATGGTTCCATGTGCAGCAGCAGAACTTGACAAACAGTGAGTGCCCCATGCCCCGTGCCCCATACTCCATGCCTCCTTTCCCACATTTGTGGTTAGTGAAAGCACAACCACAGTGGACAGAGGCGAGTGGAGATGGATGCATTTGAGTGCAAATCAAAGTTTTGTTTTCGACCAAGCTCCAGGAACTCCTCATAAAGCCTCTTCAAGCTCCCATAACTTTTGTCATATGCGTAGGAGGAGGAGCAGCTACGCCGTCAACTCCTGCTGCTGCTGCATGCCTCCCCTCCCCATATTAAAAGGGCTACGATGCTGGAGAATTTCCGTTCTCTATGCAGTTGGTTTACAACACTTATTGCTTGCCTCTGGACATTGCCACCACCACTCCAGCATCCAATACTCATCTGCTGCCGCTTGGAATGTTCAATATAAACCCCACTGTAAAACCGATTGCCTTGCAGCAATCGAGAGGGGGTGCAGGCAGATCAGAAGGACTAGCTGGCGTTGGGTCAAAATGAGATGCTGCAAAAGTTGGCATAGCCATAGCCATTGCATAGCATAGGGGAATGTGTTTGGGTTTGGGTTTTGGGATTGCAAATGCGCATCCGAATGCGAATGCATATAGTACAGTCGGAAACCGGAATCGGTAACGGAATGAATTGTGAGCCAAGTGAATTGAATCGCCTTCTATGCGAAACATATTTTCAATTACAGAGTGCTACAACTTTTCCCTGGGTTTTCCTGGTTCCTTGGTTCTCGAATGAGTTGCACCAACAATAAACACCCACACACACACACCCACACCCACACATACACACGCACACACACACAGCGGGAAAAGTTGAATTACTAAAGTTGAAACAAAGCCAGATGCCGTCACTCAATTAGCCAAACGTAGGTAAATGGTAAATGGCATTTGGGTATAGTTTTGCCATAGCCCACAAGCATGGGCATGGGCAACGGCAAAGGAAAAGTCAAAGGAACAGGCAGAGTTCTACTACTCCTTATCGATAAATTAGTTATAGCAGTTCCATGACTGTACCTTGACTTTCCTTTTGTCTGTTTGTTATGCTACCACCTAAGCAGGAATTCGAGTACATTTTCTCTATAATTAAACATTGTTAAACTATTTTCGAAGGAACATAATCGATGTTGCTTTGATTAAGTTTCTGTGCAGTTTTAGTTTTAGTCCTTGTGGACTAATTACAACTTAAATATCTGAAAAGTCGCTCTAATACTGTCCAAATGATCTACTATCAGGGAATAAAATACTGGTTATGATTCTTAATTAAATACACAATTATCGATTAAGAATCATCCACAGAAAACTTCTTGTATGTGCCCTTTTCCAAGTTTAGTTTTCAAAATTATAATTTAAATAGAGAATAACACATTTTATGGCAACTGAAGTTCTTCCTTTGCTCTCATTTGATGCCAAAAACTTCCGCCCATGATGAACTGTTGACTTCGTGTGATTAACCGCCCAAAAAGTAACCTAAAAATGGGGTAAGGAAAATCCTCTGCCCAGACTAAATGAAAACATTTGAATATCAAGTGGCGTAACCAAAAGCATGGCTCAAACGAAACCCAAATCCGTACCATATAAGAGGACACAAAACTTTACACCTTTTCATCTGGTGTTGTCCAGAGGCCCCAGGTCAAACTTGATTTAAATTCTTAATGAAATTTTATAGGCTGACAGGCTGTAGGAGCTTCGGTTCTTTGGCGCTTGGGTGCTTGTTGGGACGGGTTGCAATAGTTTCGGGGCACAAGCTTCAAAAAGCAATTTATTATTTAAAAACTAGCCCCGGACGAGAGACATCAAAGTGCTTGTATACAACACGAGAGCCAACGAACAGCAGCAACGAGCAGGACGTAAGCTAGACAAAGTTCAGATAAATAGACACGGAGGAGTTGTTCCTTCTAACGACTTCTGGCTGAAGCTGAGGGCTGGGCCGCTTGGGGGCTACACACCGAGTCATACATATAAAACCCCAGCAACACAGCAAAGGGCGGGATCCATCCAAGTTGGAGAAAATATTCCCCTTGAATATTTAAGAGACGACACACGAAAACACACACACTCAGCACTCTGACTACAACTCCAAATCCGACTCGCACCTTTTTGCGACAGTTTAAATATTTTAGCAACAGGTTTTTGTTTTTTCTTTATTTTTTGTGTTCGTGCTGGAAGTGCGTATGGGGGGTGGCGGCAACAAAGTTTCTATCCGAAACCTTTTTTCGTGGGCAGATTGAGGGCATTTTAAATAATTTAAGAATGAATAAATAATCCATAATCCAGCCAGCCTCAAATCAAGCCAAAACTTTTCCCCCGAATGAAAGGAAAATAATATAATACAAGAGCAAGAAAAACTTCCAAAGGGTCTCCCAGTGCAAACGGAATGTCGGAGGGCAAGGAAAAGTGCCAAGAAAAACAGACAGAACAGTGGCAAAAATGGAGGGCAGACTTTGGGTATTTATTGATTTGGAATCTATAAATATTGAAGTGAAAATTTCGAGAGGGATAGCGAAAGTGCATTTAAAATTGGAAATTTGAATATTCCCCTCTGGTAGTGGGAAAATTTATGGAAGGGAATATCACGAAAGCGTGAAAGTAGAACCACAAGGTACTGAATTTAACACGCTCTCAGAAGCACTTGCGTCCCTAGGGAATCATCCTGGAAGCATCTCAAGAAATTGCGGAAATTCGGAATTACAGCCACTGCACTATGGGCATTTTCACACTTTTCTTGCCAAAACTCATTTTTTAAAAGTCGATGAAATAATATTTTGTTAACCGATATACATAAGAATAATACCAAATGATCAGTGCTCACCACTTTTGAGATAACAGATGTCAAAGTCAGCTGTTTTCTATATCAAGCGAAGATTATCGGAGAATAATTTTGTGCATGAAGTTCAACTAGCAAAATTTTATAAATTTAAGTGCATTTTTTACAATGGGTTCGATTCAGTCAGGTATTTTTAATATGTTTAATGCCTAGTTTTTTAACAAGTCTTTTTTTGTGACGAAAATTTGCCTATAATGTGTCTGACAGCTCCCGGAGGCATTAAACTAAATGGATATTGTTGAGTATTCAATTTTTGATCAAATGTATATCATCTTTTCTGTGCGTTTTCGCAGATATTTTAATTTATTTATTTCTAATTGTTTATATTTATATTTTATTATTTATAACCTTAGGAGTACAAATTTGAGTCGTTTGCAAGGTGGAACTCAGTGACCAAGTAAATTGGAAAAGAGGATGCAATTTAATGCATTGGGATGCATTGCATTTAAGTGATAATACCTGTCACTATATTTAAGAACGATAATGGTTCTTTGAGGGCCCTCTGAAGGCATTTTAAACAGTTTTTGATCAATTTAAACAATTTCACGGGAAACTTGAAACAATTCGAGAGAAAATATGAATAATATCTAAATTCGTGTACAATCGTGACAATTGCAGTGTCAGCAACTAAAACAAAAAATATTATTTGTTTTGGAAGTTATTTATTTTTGCATAGTGCATTCGTTGAGGCCATACCATGCTCTATCCCCCATCTCGCTCTCTTCCCATCTCTCTCTCTCTCGCTTAACCCACATCCGCTCTCTTTTGCTTAACCCACGAAATCACATAAACCTCTGGTTCTGGCCCCACAGTCCGGGACTTACCCAAAACCGTAGCGAAGCGAACCGAAGCGTTCCCATCACGTTGCCTGTTTTATGAGCGGCAACAAATAAAAAATATATAACACAAAACAGGAAGAACAAAGCTAAGGGGAAAGAGTGACTGGATGACTGAATGGGGCATCAGCAGCAAGGATGTAAGGTCTGGAATGGGCTAAGAGGAGCGGAAACTATGGCATAAAATTTTCCAATTTGCTGTCTCGACTTTTCGGCCGGGAAACTTTCGGAACACTTGCCGCGCTTTTCTGCTGCGACCCTCCCCTGACCCGCACCGCCCCGACCCACTCACGAATGTTTGTGTCTCTGCAGCAGCCTCAGTCCCATGTGTGGGTGTTTTGGGTTGGTCAGTGGACCGTATGATTCAGCGAGAACCTCTTCTGACTGGAGGCTGGACTGCTCTCAACTCTTGCGAGGCATCAACTTCCTCGCTGTCTTTGCACTCACCTAGCAGCAGTGCATATTGAATTTTGAGATGCGGCAAATGGCATTCAACGTTTGGCCTTTAGACACCAGACCCTCACTCTCTGTCTCTCTGTTTTTAGTCGCTTAAACCATGTTTCCATGTCTCTTTCTACACTTTGTTGAGAACACGTTTAGGGCACATCCTCGATCCCAAGTGATCCCAGCTTGCTTTGAAATGTATTCTTCGCAAGATGCACAAGCGAAAAGTTTAAAAGAGAATGCCAGAGAATTCAAAAAACAAATAACATAACGAGGAAAATTTTTGCGTTGCTCCTGCTCTCAAAATTGCTTCTCTTTCTTTAATCCGCACTTCATCTCTCTTCTTCTGCATTGCACATCTTTATTTTCGTCTTTTTTTACTCTGACTAATTTAGCGCAAATAAAAATGTTGCATAGCCCCAAAGAAAAGTCGTGGGAAAGCGGGGGAAAGCCTAAGGAGAGGCGGGAGTGGGAGGAAAAGTGTAAGGAGAGGTGGAAGTGGTGGGAAAAGTCTAAGGAGTGGCGGTTGTTGGGCGGAGGACGAAGTAGTAGCAAAGGTGGTTCATTCGCTTCATTTCGAATTCATGCTGCCTTGAACCAGCCTTGGCTTCGCAAATAACTTTGGTCTTTGCCTGACAGACCTCCCCAACCAGTAGTCCGCCCAACTCAGCCCACCCATCCATCCTTCCATCCACCAAAATCCCCTGCCTGCCCCCAATTTTCTCCTCTATCTGCCACTCTGGCAACATCTTGCCTTGGGGCAAAGTACTCTCAGAGGATAGCCAGGGTTATAATGGACTAGGGGCTGTGCACGTTTTAACATAGGATTATTTTTGTTCCTTTACTTTTTAGTCCATATAACAATTATTTTGTTAAGAATTTTTGACCATTTTTTAGTTATTTTCCGTCCTAAGAGAATTATTTTTTAATACGAAATTCGAAGAAAATAAGATTCCCAGAGAAGTTAACAGGTCACTTTTTTTTATCTTTTATATTCCCTCAATAACCATTCCAGATCCTGTTGGTTCTCTTTTCATTACTCTGGATTCCAGGAAAAACCTCTTACAGGGTAACCAAAATGTCTTAACCCATTGATGGTGGCTGGAAAATAACTCAACTCAAATAAACTTTGTTTTTCTCGCCTTTCCTGGCTTTTTTCTTTATTTTTTCCCATATTTTTTTTCCTTTTTGCTCCTTTTTTGTGTGGGCTTTACCTTTTGCTGGTTTTAGGGTGAAAGAGACAGAGGAAGAGTGAGACCACGGAACTAAAAGATGGGGGAACGTGGGCACAATAAGTTTTTGGCCACATTGAAAACAACTCGGGCTTTGGTCCAGAGAGCTGGCACCGCTTCTGGGTCCTTCTACTTGTTCGGTTGTGCTCTTCTGTCTGGGTTTGTGGCTTGGTCTTCTGCTGCTGCTGCTGCTCCAGCTCCTGCTGGACGCCCACGGGCATGGTTAGCCAGTGTAATTGAAAGACTCTGGCTGTGGCAGGTTCTGGGAGTGGACTCGTGCCTCATTGCCGCCTTGTTGCTTGGTAATTAAAAGTTTTCCCTATGCCCGAAGCCCACAACAGTGGCTGCTGCTGCCGTTTGTTGCCGCTGTTTTGTTGCTGCTGTTTGTTGCTGCTGTTTTTCTAGCAATACGTCAGTTAGTCAATCGTCACCTTCGTCATTCCTAGGCCACATTTGAAATTAGTTAAAGTTTTTGAAAGTTGTTCTACCTATAGAAACTAGAGGGAGAGGGAGGATAAAAGAGCTCTCCTCCTGAGGAAAAAGAAAAGTTTTATTTTGTGGGGTGGACTGGTGGGAAATTAATTAAGCAAAGACGCAGTTTTACTGATGAAAAGCTGCTCTCATTATCAAATTCAGAAGAGAGAGCGGCCAGGAAAAAGGAGGAGCATAAACATAAGCCGAAGGGGGTCCACACGGATGCCACTTTGGAAGAGAGAGAAAGAGAGAGAGAACACGTGGCGGCATCTATCAATCCATCAATCAATCATTCGTTGGCATCATTCATCAATGTCATTCCGTGTCATTGTTTTGCTTTCTCCATTTCCAATCTCCAATCTCTCCATTGTTGTTGCGCTTCTACTTATATTTTCTTACGCTTTTGTTTCGCTCAATAGAAGGAAAAACCGAAGAAGAAGGAGCAGCAAAAGCAGGAGTAGAAGCCGGACAGACAGTAGAAGAAGCTAGAGGATTAGTTGGCAAAAGGTAAGCAAATCAAAGCGAAAGCGAATTTATATTAGGCTTCACCTCTTGGGCTTCGGTCAATGGAAAAGTATTCTTCGTTTTTCGCTTGATTGAGATACCTGAAGCTCTTCCCGGATCTTATCTAAGCAAATTCCCATACAATCTTAAGGGCCAGTAGAAAGGAAAGAGACACAGTGAGAGAGTGTTGTTCTTGGCTTCTTTTGATTTAAATTTCTTTAATATTTGCAAAAATAAGCATGCGTTTTAAAATGAGATGCGTGCAAAAAGATGCTTGCATTCCAATAAATATAAACATAGACAGTGGGAAATATTTCTAAGGCAATATAATTAATCTGTCTTGAAAGTAACCTATTCAATTCCAGAGATATCTTTACGTTTCAGACTGTAAAACCGGCCGCAACTTAAAGTTCAAGTTTTTTGCGCTTTTCTTTTGCTTCCAAAATGTTCTTTCTTTTTCAGTAATTTTCTTTTGACCGACGAATATTTAAATTTCCTTCATTGGATAAGCGAAGGAGGGCTGTCTCTGGGCGGGTGTTGCGGATGGTTGGGACATTTTTCATGCTGATCCCGAAGCATTTTCACAGCATACTTATGCGGGAAAGCGGGACTGAGGGACAGGACAGCAGGCAGCGTGCCAACTAAGCCAAAGAGCTTTCCTCAGCTCTTTTTAGCCTTCTTAGCTCTCTCGCTCTCTGCTCTCTGCCTCTCTCCCTGTCAGCCTGGCTCCGTTCTCTTAGGTTTGTCCTCTCGGAACCCGTTTTGGCTGCATTGCAACAAATATTTTAGCAGAAATGTTGCAAAAATGTTAGCGAAAATGCATTCCAAGTTGGACCCAAACTCTGGACCCCGGGCCACCGAGTCCGGAAAATCCCTGCAACAACTCACCCTTTCCCACTCTTCAGCATTTTCCCTCCGTTTCTGCCCGTCTTCATCCAGTGCTGCAATGACATCTTATTTGGCAGTCGAATGAAAAACCCCAAAAAAACCTTTCCAACGACAACTAAAGGGCGAAGGGAAGGGTGTGTGCCCCTTTCTAACCCTTATTTTGAGAACACCCCACCAACCTCCCTGAAGCCCACTGACTCTCTACTTATCCACACATCTCTGCCTTTCCTGCAAGAAGTTCTGTCTATTTTCAACTTCCTTTTTTATTTCCGTAATCATTTATATGCAAATCGCTTGCCGTGGCATCCTCGCACACACAAACATACACACACACACACTTGCCACGCCCACTTTACTGTCGAAAAATAAAAGACGTAGAAGATGATGATGCAGATGATGGTGGAAGGATAAAGGATTCTTCTCCATTGGAAACAACCACCCCCCCCCCCCCCACACACACACACAGTTGAGTTGCTTTTCTTCGATTTGCCATCAAAAATCATCCATCGCTTGAAGTTTTCGTTCTACTTTTTTCTCCATCTTTGTTTCTTTAGAAGGTACCCTCTGTGGACAGAAAAGAAGTATGTTGCCTGGGAGATGTTTTGCAGAGAGATAAATATCGAGATATGACATGACAATTTAGGCTTTTTGCCCACAATAAAACATTAAGCATTTTAAACTAGATTTGATCGTAGTTATTCCAAGAACAAAATAAAATCACTAATTTTGAAATGATTTGTGTGGTTAATTTTGTACAAAATCTAATTTGTATTCCCCTAGGTGAAAAGGAAAAACTTTATCTTCTTCTTCTTCATCATCTTTGAAAGGGTATCCATAGGATCGACCCCTAGCTTGACATGTTCTTTCATGAATTTCATGAATTGTCATGAATTCCCGGTCCCACTGTTTATAGTTGTCGGTAGAACTGGAGGGTAAGCCAATCATTGGGCAATGCCCCTCTCTCCAACCACGCTCAATATATTTTGCTTTTTCTTTTCCTTCTTTGTTTCGCTTGGAACTTGTCTTATATTTTCTTCTTTTTTTTTTTTGTCCCCCCAATATTTTCCACTGCATATTCCAAGGCATCCCATTTGCATGTGTGTATGTAATCTCTCGCTCGCTCTCACTCTCTCTCTCTCTCTGTGAGCGAAACAACTAACTTTTCCCGCCGTCATTTACAAGTTTTTCCTCAATTTCATGGTGTGGTGTGGCAGCCAGAGTGAGAAGGCGAAGCTGGAGCCAGCAATGCGGGGGCTCATTAAAATTGCACAACACTTTGATTTGCATAAGCCGCAAGGCTTCGAGCAGTGGCCAGGGGCAGTGGAGTGGAACAGCTGAAAAGGGAAAGTTTGTCATGCCCCATTCCACCCAGTCCCCGCCCACCATTCATGCCTCTGCCACAAAAGTCATTATCATTCAGCAGCGATTCTTGCATTATGATATTGAAATATCCATCTATTCTACAGCCAAACGCATGCGACCCCCATTCAATGTCGTTTATTCCATATCCCAGCGCTTTCATAGAGGAGGGGGATAACTCGTAGCTAAAGGCACGGAGGAAGGACCCCCTTTTCCTCATCACAGATGAGTAAAGGCAAAAAAGAGGGCATCGCAGATGAGGAATGGCAGCAATAGGGAGAATCGGTAATTGGGAAATGACGAAAAGCACATGCAGCAGCACAACAGAAGGTCGCAACATTCGCATAATTAATTCGCGAAAAGGCTTTCCTTTTCCGAACAATAACGGACTGGAGTTCAACAGATAATTAACCCAGATAGAGATGCCTTTAATCGTACTAGAAACGATTTAATTCCTGAAATACCCCACATCTTCGTAACATTAAAGCCATTATTTGAATTGATAAAAATTTAAAAACAATATATGTACATTTGAGAGTTTTCATTCAGCTACATTCGCAGAGTTTGGGTCTTCCTCGCCAAGCATTTTATTTAAATACTGTCATTAAAGTAAATGCAGCATAAGCGCAACGACTGTGCAACGCTCAAGAAAAAGAGACAATCAACAATCTGTGAAAACTTTCTGGCATAAAGTATAGTCGGTAAAGTTGCTTTTATTGGATGGAAAATGCGACATTTTTTGGCATTGCAAATGAACAATTTTTAAGAAGCTTTTCTTTAATACAGAAATGCTGTAGAAAACTCTACAGAATTCTTTCCTCCGTTGGCATTGTCTAGCCAGCAACGTGAAAAATACTCGTACATATGTGCATATATCAAAGTCAATAACGGGAAAGAGAGAAAGCCAAACAAAGTAGATATTTAACCGAAATAATATTGTACAAAAAAGGAGAACATTTTTGTATTTTTTACAATATTCCTTGGGCTGCTCAGACTCTTTCTTGGAAGACTCTTATGGTTACATTGCCTCAAGGAGAATTGCATCAGCTCGACACAAATTGGGGTCGCCGTACATTTGGTTTTTTTTTTGTTGTTTCTTTCATTTTGGGATGCTGTTTTTGTTTCAGCTAAAAAAACAAAAAAGCCTTAAACATATTTGATAATTGAATTTGTAATACATTTTGTTCTGCTTTCAGGTCATCCTTTTGCCCTTCTGCTGTTCTGCCACTGTTTCTGTTCTTTCGTTGTTCTTGGTTGTTAAGGGATAATTTTCGTCGAAGGAAAGCCGAAACAAAAACAGAAGGAGAGGTAGTGACGCATTGAATTAGCTTTCACTGTGCGTGGGTGTGTGTGTTTATTTGAGAAGAGAAAATAACGTTAAATAAATACAGAAGGCGACACAGACACCCACAGATGCATTGTTTTTCCACTCCGCTTTCCTATGGAGACGGTGACGGAGGCGACGTGGAAGAAATTGTCACACAAATTTCATTTGATTTATTTGCCAGTTTTCTTTTCAATCCCCGACATCCACTACAGCGACGACGACGACGACGACGACGACAACAACACCCATCGCCGTTCCGTTCCGTTCCATCCCATTGGCAGACCTTTCTCTTGTTTTGCCATTTGTGTGTGCTTTGTGTTGGCAATTTTCACCAAATCAAATCAAAATCTCCGAGAGACGACCCAAAGCCGACGGTCGTTGCCTACATTTTGCGGCCAGACCGAAACCCAAAGCTTACAGTGCGTTTCGGTTGTACATTTATATTTGGAGAGGGAGAGATGGTGGACTTTGGGTCAAAAAGTGGCAGATTTATCTGGGATGAGTATGGATTGCAATTATTTATTAATACAGAAAAATAATACAATTAGTTTATCCACTTCTTTTGATAACTAAAGCAGAATGGTGCTGCCACTCATGTATTTTCGAGTGTTGCCACTTGGTTTGAAATCAATCGAAAGGAAGTGCTTTCAAAGGTTAAAGAAACTTTCATAATTAGTTCAAGTTTTGATGGTATTTTATCCCTGGGTCTTATGGCATTGAAACTTACTGTTTGTCCATCTCCTCTGCACACACGCACATAAATCTTTCTCGGTTCTTATTCACTTTATGATAGCATCTTGTGGGCATATCGCTATAATTGTTACAGTTATTCCTCTCTGTCTCTTCCTCCCACTATCCTTTGCTGCGACCTTCGTTTTTCTCTTATATTTTTCCTTGGCTAAGCTCATTATAATTAACCAATCAATGCGAGAACAGGCGACACAACAAGAGGCAAAGTCAAATTCCCTCAGAGATCTAC
>NW_022995758.1:502634-554179 GCF_900245975.1 Drosophila guanche | reverse complement strand
CTCAGCCTCTAAGTTTCTTGCACTCCTCTACGCCTACCAAACCCCCCCACCCCCCCCCCCCCCCCCCCCCCCCCCACGACCACAGCGTGGTATACCACGTCTCTGGGAGAAGAAAGTTACTTGGAAAACGCTGATTTATTTACTGAAAACAAAAGAAGAAACAACAGCAAGGGAAACAAAGGAAAAGAAGATGAGCCTTCGGGGTGAAAAGAGATACAGAGATTCCGATGGGTGGTGGGGGAGGCAGGGTAATAATAATGCGTAATAATGAAGAGAGCGCAGAGAGAGACTAGCGAGAGTCAAGGCAGGATGCCCAAAGGCATGACCAAAGGACAATGGCAAACGGAAGTAAGCTTCGTTGGCAGCGACGGCAAAGAACGCAAAACTTCTCAGGTAATTATGGGCCTAAAAGCGCAATATTTTTTCTCTTTCTCTTTCTGACTCCCTGAGGCACACACACGAACACCCACAACATATACTGTAGCATATTTGAGTACTTTTTTCGTTTGGTTTATGGACACACGCACAAGTTGGGTGAATGCAGGACGAGGCTGTTTCCTACTACTTAATGTAATTAGACTAAATTGCTTTTTAAGTGCGCCAAAGCGGAAAAAGAAACAGAACAAATACCACGTACTGTATGCCAAACATATATATGTATATTAGTATGTACATTCATATCAGGAGTAGCGGTACGAAATCTTATACCAGAGATGGTATATATTTTGGGAAAAGTTATCCTGCAGCAAAAATTACGCGGTCAAGGTCCAACGATGAATGGAAAAACATAAAGATTACTGGGGCAACTTCTCAATGATAAATCGTTTCCATAACCAACACATAAACATCAGACTGAGATCTCTAAACAAAATCAAAAATGGTGAACCCGACAATTACATTACAAACCTTAATTTGGGCAACATTTCGATATATATCTCTATATATCATTATCATTATCTATATCATATATTTTTTTGGTTATTTATCTTTCAAATACACTTTTTCTGGAACTTATTCCATTTCCAACTGCCGTAAATATTGTCTAAGATTTTCACAAAGATGTGGACATCAATAAAGGTGCATCTATCTCTCACAAAAATGAAAAGGTGACCTTCCACAATCGAGCACATTTCGAAATAATAATTATTATTATTATAACAACATCAAGCCATGATGCATATTGGCCGCATCAGAGTGAAATTCATTTCAGCTAATCGGTAATGCATATTCCTAATCAAATCTCTCATAGCCATGCATGCCTCATCCAAATAAAGTTAAATTTAACATGCTGGTGACCCCGACAGCTTGATCGCTGGCCAGAGCTCCAGCGCCTACAGGGCACAGGCAATTCTTCAATTAGATATTATTATGAACCCAATGAACGCATTCACCTCTACACACAGCCACAGAAGCAAAGTGGAGTACCGAAAATGGTGTAGGCATGTTAAACATGATTACAAACGCAGCCGCTGCCTTACGGTACATAATTGGACAACATTTGGAACGGCAACAACTGCATGAACGAACGGTAGGGCAGGCACAAAGGCCATGCCACACAGGCCACAATGGCATACACAGAGTCCATGCACAACAATCTATGCCAAAAACTTTTATATTGGCTAAATATTCCTTCATTGCTATACAATTTGTGAAGACAGTGTCCCGAATTGAGAATTTCGTATACACTCTAACAACGAGTACAGACATCTGATTGGATCTCGGCCCATGTAGCCATTAAACATACAGACCTCTAATTTCTATTAAAACCCAATGCCATGGAAACAATTAATTTACAATTTCATTAGTTCTCCATGAGGGTACATCTTTTTTATGTATTTGCGTGGAATGCCACACAAATCGTCGATCGTATCTTTTCCATTGAGAGAGCATTCTAAGCCTCGACTTGTGCCTTAAGTTTTTGGGGTTAACTTTACTTTTGCGATGGTGTGTGTGTGTGTGTGTGTGTGTGTGTTCGAAACCAACAGCTGCTGCTGCTGTGCTGCTGTCAGTTAAGCACACCGCCGCCACCCGTTGGCGTTGGCGTTGCTGTCGACGCTCATGTAATTTGTTTTAGTTTTGTGTCCAACTCGAAAGTTTGTAATTAACATTGTTGCAAGTGGCAGTGGCAGTGGTCTGCTCCTGCTGATGAACTTTTCCGTGAAGCAAATATTTTGTTTCAACTTGGAGCACTTGTCACACTTGCGCACAAAAGGAACGGCAGCATATACTTAATTCAATGTAATTAATAGTAGAACAAGGAAAACTTTCATGTCCAGACGATCTCTCTCAGGGGAAGACTCTGTCTCGATATCTTTCCAGCTTTGCTACAGCTGAATAGAGCCTGATGTGGCCTGAACAGGCTATGGAAAGCAGAACACTTAACAAAGGGTTCAAACTTGGGCTCTACTATAAATTATCCAGTAAATAATGTAATCAATAAATTTACAGTTGTATTAATATTAGGATTTGGAAAGATTCTCTTTTCTTAATTGGTGAAGACATTTGTTAAATTTCCGAGAGTCCAAGCATACTTTTTCAATCTACAAGTTTCAGGGGTATTAAATCAAGTGTAAAATTAATTATGCGGCAAAATCAATTAAGAATCAAAAAGGACAATAGACTGGGCTAAGAGCATAAGTAGGGCCTGCCTGCAGGAACAAAGCACAATGGGCAGAAAAGTTGCCTAAACACGACGAAACATCTTTCACTCCGATTTGAAACACAGTCCTTTAAATTAAGCTGCTATTAAGCACCCCTGCCTGCAGCGGCTCAAATGTAGAAGAAATTTAAAATTTAGTCAGTAATTTCACAAGAGGAAAACACAGGAACACGGAATGGAACTTGAACGAGGGCCGAGATTAGCCTAAGTTAAGCAATCAAAAACATAAAAAAACGAGAAGGGACGTGTGAGACGCTTTTTACGCGTCACAACTTTTATACCCGGCACTCAGTACTACATCTGCACCTTAGCGGTGTTTTGTCAAATTTTAAATTTTTTCTTCATCTGTCATCTACATCTATAACACTTCTCACACCAACACGCTCCGTTAGCTCGCCGCCCTTCCCTAGACCCGCACACTGCAGACTAGAGGCAGAGGCAGAGGCAGCGCCCGCACACAAAAAATAACAAATATAAGCTGTGGGACGGGGTGGGTTAAAAGTCGGAAGAGGCATCGGCAGGGGGAGGGCAGAGGCAGGGGCCGAGTGGAGCAGAAGCAGAGTGCGACTGAGAGAATGTAAAAAAACAACAAAAGCTGCGGGACAGGGTGGGTTTAGCCACTGGAAATTAATTTCTCCATTGTGGCTATAATAATGATCCAATCGGATCCCAATTTGGTGATCTGATAGATATGGCCATTTCCTACGGAATGGCGTTTTTAGTTTTCTTTTATCTTCAAAATTGTAGATTTGGGAGGTTTTCGCCCTTTAGCGGAGGCGGAAACGGGCGGGGCTAATTTTTGAAATACACTGGTTTCCGTGTGAGCATATAGCAAATTTGGTGGCTCTAGATTTTATAGTCTCTGAGAACTAGCCGACAAACAAGACGGACAGACGGACAGACAGACATGGCTCTACCGACTCGGCTATTGATGCTGATCAAGAATATATACATACTTTATGGGGTCGGAAACGTTTCCTTCTGTGTTTTACATACAACCGTTATTCACACAAATACAATATACCCTAATTACTCTTCGAGTACCGGGTATAAAAAAACATTAAGCGAGGCAAAATTAAAAGATTTCTTTTTTTTTTTTAAACAGTCTTAAATTTGTGTCACATTTCACAGATAACTGAAAAGATATTCCGCTAGATACATTTCTCTTTCGCTTGAAATTATCTTATGAATTCTTGTTCAAAAAATATCTATGGTTTGTATGTTCAACAAAGGCATTGCATAGTCTCTCGTTGGGTGGAGTGTTCTTCAAAACCCTTTGTTGTGGCGGCCAATCCTTGTCGTTGTTTGCAGCCACAAAATATAGCCTGCCACCCATGCCCCCATAAAATACATCTGTACATATATCCAATACCCCCAACCAGTCTCCGCGAGGCAACAACTGATGGACATGACCAACAATCAACCTGGCCAACACACCTCTCCTTTGTTGCCCAGTGTCGTGCTGTGGTCCTGTTGCATTTTCTGTTGCTGTCGTTGCTGTGTCTGACAAACGGATGGACACATGCAGCGGAAATATGTACATACATACATATGTAAGTTTATATGTATTGATTGTCAAATGGTATCCTCATGCATACATATATACAGCTGCGGCGTTTAAAATAGCACCATGACAATCATATTTTTCTTTGGGATATTTTGTTAAAACAATGGTTCTAATGAAGGTTTTTAAAACTATTAAATCATCTTTGAGGCTTAATTCAACTTATCCGAGAGAAATGGTATGCTTTGATGGCTTTAGTTGGAAATATTTGGAAGGAAAAGGAATTATTCCGGTGTTTGGGCGGCAACAAAAATAGCACCACTTTCATAAAAGCTCAAAAAGCGTCAAATTTAAAGGAAATTTCCAAAATTTTTCATTGCTATAGTTTACTTGAATTGTATTCAAGGGTTAATAATTTGTTTTAAAGCTTTTGCCAGCAAAAATAAGGCTGAGAGTCCTGTCATATTATGTAACCTTATTTTTGCGTCTTTCCTGAGGATTCATCTCCACAAATCTGGCAGAACCCCCAAATGTCAAACTTATTCTTTGATTTCGTCTTAGAAACTGTAAACTGTTTCCCAAAGATTTTCCCTATGGTTCATATCTGGGGACTGAGCAAGAGAAAACATTGCATAAAAGTCACTGTTTTAAAACCCCATAGAGCTCTCTATCTGGTCTGTTTTGGGTTATTTCCCTGATGAAAAGACATAACTCAACGGCATTTTTTATTGCATATAAGGCAGCATTATTGTTTTATTATATAACAACAAAGCCATGTTGATTCATTTTCGATTCCAGCACGGGTACTTTACCACCTCCATAATATGAAAGGCATGCCACGATTCTTGTCTCAGCATGATTATTAGATATTAATATGTGTCAAAGGGTTTTGTTTTTCATTTGGTAGTCGTTTTAAATAAGATATAAGATAGATCACAGGATCTATATCCATATATATTTGGGCCAACTCTAGTGTTTTTTCTACCTTGTATTTATTTTCCCCATGGCTTCTTTGCTAAACTGTATTTTTTCGAAAACTTCGAAAACTTTATTTATATTCTTTTAAGCTAAATCTAGCTTTGCTTATCTTTGGAAATTTTTTAAGATCCTTTTTAAGCTCTGTGACCGGCTTAAAAGGCCCCCTCTTGCTCTCAGGAACCGCAGGAACGCATTTTCAACCGAAAAGTGGATATTGCGCCAATTCTTTCACGAGTTTCTTGTTGGATACATGTTTTAAAGCAATACGAATCAATTTAGATGAGGAACCTACTATTTTCCTTACATAAGGATAGCTTTCTTCTTTTGGAGTTAAAGTTTTAATCCTTTGTCTTTTTTCTGTCCTAAAGTGCTTTCGACGACTCATAAAACTAATATATTTTAACTGTCTGTTTACAAACGACTTAAACTACCATTTATTATTTCAAATAAAAACATTAAATTTTGGGAAAAGTAAAAGTTTTTATGGAATACATATGGTGCTATTTTTGTTGCCGTTCAATTTCGCTACTATTTCGAAAAATTGCCAAAATTATTGACATCCGCCAAAATTGTGAGAGTAAGGACACTTCTCTCAGATAGGAGACATCTCAACCTACTTTATATTACTTCAAAGTGCAAAAAATGTTGTATAGAACCCACTTTTTTAAACAATTAAGACTGTTGTACAACGCGGTGCTATTATTTTCGCCGCAACTGTACATATTAGTTTTAGCTGGAACCGTTTTCGGACATTCCCTCATTCCTGCCACAGACACAGACACACAAAAATGGGGAGTGCTTCTCTTTTTGACATTGAATGAGTTTCGTTCTTGTATTGTGTGTTTCTCGTACCTCTGAACATCCATCCATTGTGAAAATATTTGAATAGCTAAATGTTCAAGCTGGTTTTAGTTTAGTTTTGTGCCATTAGATGGAAAAGCTCAAAGGTCAATCCATTAATATTTTAAATTGAAATGCGCTTCGAGATCGGGATTGGGATATTTCGTTGTATTTTTTACATCGAGCAGCTTGGGATCACCTATTTTGATCTCTTATTATTCACCCAAGAGTCAATTTGAAAACCCATTTATCGATTTAACGCATCTTCTATTGGTATTTTACAAAATGCAGCAGAGTTGTTTGTCAATAATCGATAGTTATTGCAACGTATTTTATAAAATTAATGCGGCTATCGCACTATGGTCCCAATGATCACTTTTCTTGGTCAAAAGCTAATTTTGTTTAAACCAAGACGTGGTTTTTGGCGCTCTGTATTAGAAAACGAGAAGGGACGTGTGAGACGCTTCTTACGCGTCACAACTTTTATACCCGGCACTCAGTACTACATCTGCACCTTAGCGGTGTTTTGTAAAATTTTAAACATTTTCTTCATCTGTCATCTACATCTACAACACTTCTCACTCCAACACGCTCCGTTAGCTCGCCGCCCTTCCCTAGACCCACACACTGCAAACTCGCGGTAGAGACTGCGACTGAGAGAATGTAAAAATAACAACAAAAGCTGCGGGACAGGGTGGGTTTAGCCACTGGAAATTAATTTCTTCATTGTGCCTATAATAATGATAATAGTGATCTGATATATATGGCTATATTCTACGGAATAGCGCTTTTAGTTTTTTTTATCTTCAAAATTGTAGATTTGGGAGATTTTCGCCCTTTTGCGGGGACGGAAGGGGGCGTGGCTCATTTTTGAAATACACTTGTAACTGTGTGAGCATACAGAAGTCTGGATGCAAAATTTGGTGGTTGTAGCTTTTATGGTCTCTGAGATCCAGGCGCTCAACAAGACGGACGGACAGACGGACGGACAGTCAGACATGGCTCAATAGACTAGGCTATTGATGTTGATCAAGAATATATATACTTTATGGTGTCGGAAACGTTTCCTTCTGTGTGTTACATACATCCACTTTGTGCACAAATACAATATACCCTATTTACTCTTCGAATACCGGGTATAAAAAATAAAAACCGAATAAAGAATGCTTTGTGGGACAAACTAGTCGATTATCTTGGAATTTTAAGCTGTTTTAATTGGTGCTACGACTTTTTTTTATATAATCTTGCACTGCTAAATATATTCCCATTATTTTTTTGCCTTTAACATTTTGAGAAAAAAAATAAAAACCGATTTTTTTTTTTTAAAGGCGGTGCCACGCCCAATTTCTGAAAAAACATGCCCCTTGCTATTCTTAACTAATATCAAAAAACTAAATCAAAATATCTTATTTCGTTCGCGAGGTATTAATTTAGGACAACAAAAGTGGTCATTGGGACCATAGTGTATCGCTTGCTTCTTTTACCTCAGCACAGAATTGAAGAGGACTTCCCTCAAGGGAAAATTTTACTCAATATTCAAAAAATGTTCCCACAATCATCATGCAAATTGTAAGGAACAAGCACACTCTTCAGGGAATGTACGAATGACAATTAACTAAGCGAGTCGCCAAGCACACTTACATACACGTACAATATTCCCCAGCTCTCGGTTGCAGTGCAGTCGTGTGCGTGTGCTCCTCCATTTGTCTATTGTAATCCTCGGCGTAAGCTCCGGGATCCAGTGAACTAATTTATATACTTATACACAGGCATGGCAGCGGATGGACTCATGTTTTTTGATTTAGTTGCCCCGACAAATTAGTTTTTTTTTCCCCTGCACCGAATCCCTGAGTCACCATCAACCCTGTGCCCGGTTCATCGCCCCCCAGGAGAATCCTATATCCTCCACTCCCCCCTCTCCCTCTGTGGAGCATAATAAAATTTACAATGTTATCCCAACAGTGTTGTCGAATATTTTTTTCGAATTTTATTTTGTTATACCAGGTACTCGAAGAGTAAATAGGGTATATTGTATTTGTGTGGAATAACGGTTGTATGTAACGCACAGAAGGAAGCGACCCGACCCCATAAAGTATGTATATTCTTGATCAGCATCAATGGCCGAGTCGATTGAGCCATGTCAGTCTGTCCGTCCGTCTTGTAGAGCGCCTGGATCTCAGAGACCATAAAAGCTAGAGTTAGAGCCAAATTGTGCATCCAGAACTCTGTATGCTCACACTGAAACCAGTGTATTTCAAAAATTAGCCCCTCCCGTTTCCGCCTCCGCAAAAGGGCGAAAACCTCCCAAACCTACAATTTTGAAGATATAAGAAAACGCTATTCCGTAGGGAATGACCATATCTATCAGATCACCAAATTGGGATCCGATTGGATCATTATTATAGCCACAATGAAGAAATTAATTTTCAGTGGCTAAACCCACCCTGTCCCGCAGCTTTTGTTGTTCTTTTTACATTCTCTCATTCACACTCTGCTGCTGCTTCACTCGGCCTCTGCCTCTGCCCTCCCCCTGCCTTTGCCTCTTCCGACTTTTAACCCACCCCGTCCCACAGCTTATATTTGTTTTTTTTTTGTGCGGGCGCTGCCTCTGCCTCTGCCGCGAGTCTGCAGTGTGTGTCTAGGGAAGGGCGGCGAGCTAAATTAGCGTGTTGGTGTGAAAAGTGTTGTAGATGTAGATGACAGTTGAAGAAAATATTTCAAATTTGACAAAACACCGCTAAGGTGCAGTTGTAGTACTGAGTGCCGGGTATAAAAGTTGTGACGCGTAAGAAGCGTCTCACACGTCCATTCTCGTTTTTTGTTTTGTTTTTGCCACACATCCTTCGTGGCTTGCCGTAGCTTGGTGCAACTATGTGGGCGGTTGGGACATTGTCCTTGTGGCATGTCCTTCCATCGGAAGGGTGTGCGTACCGATGTCCTGCAGGGATTGTCCTGCGTTGTCATAATTCGCATATTATTGTTGTTCATTAAGGTTGTATAAATTATGAGTCGCACCAAAAGAGTCCTTGGAAAAAGGGATTGTACAACGTGACGACTCCGGACTCCGAATCCTCTTCGTACGAGTGTATGAATCTCTGATCTCCTGAATATTGTATCATGTGAGGAAATTGTTCATTGATGATTCTGCTTTACTTTAGCCTTAATGCGAATCGCATCATGAAAGTCTTTCCCTATAATTTCTTATCTGTTAAAAAGTTAAAGCTTCTTCAGATAACAGACAGAAATGCAATAATCTACAGAAGGGTAAATCGAGGCAAAAGAGAGACTTCTTTTAGGGAGACTTCACCTGCAGGAACTGTTCCATGTTTACAAATTCTAATCGTTTTTCTTGTAATCAAGGTTTCCCCTTGTTAAATACCCTTTATGAAAATGCCTACAGATTTCATCATCATCATCATATCATAATCATTGCATCGTTTCCATCGCATCTTTCATTATAAATGATTATCATAACGTTCTGAAATTTATTTTCTTCCAACTATTGCAGGATTAATATACTTATACACAGGCATGGCAGCGGATGGACTCATGTTTTTTTATTTAGTTGCTCCGAAAAATGAGTTTTTTTTTCTCCCCTGTATCCGGCACCGCTCAGGAATGCCTGCAATACGCCTTTACGCTCCCCTGTGCAAACATATATGTACCGGCCATTCCATCCTGGCAGCCTCGCTGACCGAGCAGGGGGGTAAAAATAATACAACATCTTTTCCACTCTCGCAGCAAGTAAAACATGAAGAAATGATATGGGTAGAGATGGAGATGGAGATGGAGATGTGAAATATATGCCATACATACTATGCATGCATCAACATTTTGACAAGAATTTCTCCATTGTGGCTATAATAATGATCCAATCGGATCCCAATTTGGTGATCTGATAGATATGGTCATTTCCTACGGAATGGCGATTTTAGTTTTCTTTTATCTTCAAAATTGTAGGTTTGGGAGGCTTTCGCCCTTTTTCGGGGGCGGAAGGGGCGGGGCTCATTTCTGAAATACACTTGTAACTGTGTGAGCATACAGAAGTCTGGATGCAAAATTTGGTGGCTCTAGCTTTTACAGTCTCTTAGTACTAGGCGCTCATCAGGACGGACAGACGGACGGACAGACAGACATGGCTCAATCGACTCGGCTATTGATGCTGATCAAGAATATATACTTTATTAGGTCGGAAACGTTTCCTTCTGTGTGCTACATACATTCACTTTGCGCCCAAATACAATATACCCTAAATAAAACGATAAGGGACTTTTGAGACGCTTCTTACGCGCCACAACTTTTATACCCGGCACTCAGTACTACATCTGCACCTTAGCGTTGTTTTGTCAAATTTTAAATTTCTTCTTCATCTTCTTTCTTCATCTGTCATATACATCTACAACACTACTCACACCAACAAGCTCCTTTAGCTCGCCCCCCTTCCCTAGACCCACACACTGCAGACTCGCGGCAGAGGCAGAGGAAGCGCCCGCACACAAAAAAAAACAAATATAAGCTGTGGGACGGGGTGGGTTAAAAGTCGGCAGAGGCAGCGGCAGAGGCAGAGGGACGGCAGAGGCCGAGTGAAGCAGAGTGTGAATGAGAGAATGTGAAAAGAACATCAAAAGCTTCGGGACAGGGTGGGTTTAGCCACTGGAAATTTATTTCTTCATTTTGGCTATAATAATGATCCAATCGGATCCCAATTTGGTGATCTGATATATATGGCCATTCCCTACGGAATGGCGTTTTTAGTTTTATTTTATCTTCAAAATTGTAGGTTTGGGAGGTTTTCGCCCTCAGTGTGAGCATACAGCAGTCTGAAGCCAAAATTTGGTGGCTCTAGCTGTTATAGTCTCTGAGAACTAGCTCTATCGACTCGGCTATTGATGCTGATCAAGAATATATATAATAATGGGGTCGGAAACGTTTCCTTCTGTGTGTTACATACAACCGTTATTCACACAAATACAATATACCCTATTTACTCTTCGAGTACCGGGTATAATAAGTAGATTGTGTGATGAGAAGGTTAAAGATCATTAAAGATTTACACTCCGAAAAAATCTCTGTTTTGCCGTCGGCTCGTGTCATCATTAAGTCCAAACCCATTCAAGGCAAATGGAAATCGAACGGGTCAGGACTTCCCAGTGGTACACACACCCTCGCCCCCAGCTACTGCAACCCAGTCCCCCTTCGGCGAGTATCTCGGGAGAATCTGTTCAACTCAATTGGCAAGATTTTCCCTTTTATTTGCACTCAGCTGGCATTTATGTTTGCACTTTATTTGAAAAGCCATCAGAAGGAGAGAGGACAGAGAAAAAGACGCAACCGAATCGCCATTAGAGGACAGGTCCTGCTGGGAGACACATAAGCCCCTGACTGCTCTGACTTTGTGAATCTGTATCTGTGAATGTGAATGTAGAAGTAGATGTATCTGTAGATGTGTGTCTTCTTGTGTCATTGTGTCCTTGAATGGCTTTGTCCTTTTCCTCCTCCACCCCCAACACACACAGTCTCTCCATTTCTGTGTGTGTGTTGTGCATCATTAGAAAGTATTATAGAATCAATTAAGTATGTAACGATATTCATTTGCAACAAAGACAGAGAGTGAAGGAAATTCTAAATCGATTTTCCACAGCGTTTAAGCTTCATCAAAGTGCAGTTAAACACTCGAAAAAGTGTCCTGCCAATGCTTTTTGGCAGAGCATTTCCACAGATTACAATTATTTTACACCCAATTCACTTCCAAGTAAGGCTGTGACGGACAAGGTTACGCTCTGCAAAAGTTTCACCTAAGCGAGAGAACACTTGCCTTTTGGCGCCAGGGGTTCGGATTTTCAGTGTCTAGAAAAAATCGATCTAAAAAATGTTTTAAAAAATAAATTTTGGGTATAGCCTTATTCAGTGTAGAATCCTAGAAAAACGAGAAGGAACGTGTGAGACGCTTCTTACGCGTCACAACTTTTATACCCGGTACTCAGTACTACATCTGCACATTAGCGGTTATTTTTCAAATTCTACATTTTTTATTCATCTGTCATCTATATCAACACCACTACTCACACCAACACGCTCCTTTAGCTCGCCGCCCTTCCCTAGACCCACACACTGCAGACTCGAGGCAGAGGCAGAGGCAGCGCCCGCACACATTAGCCCGCGGGGCTAATATTTTAAATACACTGGTTTCAGTGTGAGCATACAGCAGTCCGGAGCCAAAATTTGGTGGCTCTAGCTCTCTGAGAACTAGCCGACAAAAGAGACGGACAGACAGACATGGCTCTATCGACTCGGCTATTGATGCTGATCAAGAATATATATACTTTATGGGGTCGGAAACGTTTCCTTCTGTGTTTTACATACAACCGTTATTCACACAAATACAATATACCCTATTTACTCTTCGAGTACCGGGTATAAAAAGTCTATTCTCTTGGAATTTACCATCTACGCTATACACAATTAAGGGAAGGCAAACAGGGAGAAACAGCAGCCCTAGTATCTCCTCTTGAATAGTTTTTTGTTTTTTTTCAATCGCAGCTCTTGTCAATTACATAATCATTTCCCAGACCCTGCCCTGCTGTCCCCAAAATAAGGATTCGGTTTCTCGGATTCCTTAATTTTATTTTGCGCCAAAGTGTCCTGCGGATGTGTCTCCAGGGGGGGAGTCATCGCGGCGCTGGTTTGTTGATGCCACAGCGAAAAAAGGAACAAGGAAAGGAAGAAAGGCAAAAGGAAAAGACCAAGTCAAAGGAGGGATGGGCTGGTTTGTTTGACGGTTTCTGTATCGGTTTCGGTTACGGTTACGGTAGCGGGGGGGGGGATTTGACAACCCGTTGAGAAATGGCAAGGCAAAAAGAAATCGCAGACAGGCGGACTAACGCACAAAGCATAAGAGGGGAAACAATTGGTCCACATAGAGCTATTGACCTTGTCAGAGAGACGTGGTTGCTGCTGCTTATGCTGCTGCTGCTGGAAGTCGGGTATGGCGCCTTGTCAACGCCTGCTTCGATGTGGCATGACCTTTCCCTTTGCCACATACATAAAGAAGGAGAGTCGACAGCAGCTTGTCGGGGACACCATCCCAGGAGAAGATCGAGGGTTCATTTCAATATTAAAAAAAAACGACAACAAAAGAAGAAGAAACACATTTTCAAAATAAATTTCTGTACCTTTTTTTATTCAATACTTCCTTCCCCCTTTCCTCCCTTAAATCCGCCACGGATGCAATCTCGCTTTATCCCTAATATTGATAACCGTTTCGACCATAAAACCATTTGGCGCTTTCTCCCTCTACATTTCTCTCTCTCTCTCTCTCTTCCGCCCTCTATCGAATTTTATTGATTTTTTTCTTTCTTTCTCATTCTTATTGGGGGTTTTTGGTTTTTGTTTCTGTTTCTTTTGTTTTCCCGACATTTGTCGTCAACGTAATTTGCCACATAGCGCCCGCACTTCCATGCACCGGCCCGGCCCCACTGCCTTTGTGTTTGTCCGTTCTTCAAAACGTTATTAAAATCTGAAGAGGAAACATCTTATGATTCCCTCCATACTATACACAGCCATCAAAGTTCTTAAGATAAAACTTGATTAGCCCAGCAGATCAGCTTTGATTTTGTTTTATTTACAATATACTCTGAAGGCATGCGGCATGTGGCCAGAAGAGATTGACTGATTGCAACTGTAATATTGACATTAAGTGGGGATTCAATTTGAATATTTATAAATCTTGAATTTAGAAGCTACAAATGAGAACGAAATATGTAGTAAAACAAAATAAAACAAGCGAATACGTTTAAAGCACGGCTTCGTTTTTTCGTTTGTGTGCGAAGTACATCTGTATTTATACGAATCACTGTAATACACGTGTACGTGAGCGGCAGAGCCCTGTCCTATGGATAATAGTTAGGGCCGTGACATACCCTGATTTAAAGAAACCGCGATAACCTTCAAACATATTAAAAACTGAAAGCTCATATAATGGGAGGGATAATGGCGTTAATGAAGTTCCACAGTTGCTTTCACACTGAAGTTTTCATCAGTTTGAAACGTTGCGTTACAAAATGTGCCCATAAATGTGTCACGCCTCCTCTCCTAGCTCTCCGCATCCACACACCGCACAGCCCCCTCACAGACTGTGGACACCCCTCTGCCATCATGTAGAATATGACTGAAACGAAATGGTCGAGCCACGCAATCAAAGAACCGTTGAAATGGCTACCGGTTACACATAATACGAGTACGTCCGTCCGTTAGCCTGCTCCAGTTCCCCCTAATTCCGTTCGCCCTTCCAATGCTAACGTTATGCTGCGGTACGTTCAAGACGTGCCCCGTAACGGTGGCCGCATGTGGGTGTGAGTGTGGGGGGGTGGCAGCGCATGCGAGAATCCCTTTAGCAGTCGCCGACTGCTCTACGTAGTCGTTCTTAAATAACATTGCGTTGTTCTTTATTGGTCGTTAAATCTCTTGCGGTTGTCGTGTCTCCGCTTTCTGCCTCTCCGTCTCCCACTCACACTCACACTCATTCCCCCCACAACCGACCATCCTTTCACATACTCTCCCACACGAACACACACACAGCGGGACAGTCCCCACCCTTGTGTTGTTTTGCTGAAGCGCACACCCGCACCAGCACCACTTCGTCAGAGCAGCAGCAGTGGTGCAGAGGCCTGTGGGAGTCACGTTTTCCTAGCGGAGATGGGAATCTCACACACGTCAGTGTGGCACAGTGGAACAACATGATATAGTTTCAGTACTCATATTTAATTTTTCAAGTTCAAATTCGAATCGACAATCCATCCACAGTGAGGGAATTACATAGAGAAAAAAGTCCTCTTCTTCGATTTTATTCAATTAAAGGTTCGTCCTTGCCCACTGTTCCGTCACCCGCACAAAGCAGCCGAAAAAAGAACCGTTCGATTTCATTCTGACTCTTGGGAGAACGATACAGATCAACGGCTGTGGCAGAGCGTAGGCAAAACGGTACCAGAGCGGTGACAAAAGCAGACCGTTGGCAGCACCAATGCAGTGGAATATCCAAGCAGTAGCAGTGCGTGGGCAGAGCGGTTACAGTGGCAGCAGCAGTAAAAGCGGAAAACGGAAAGACAATCCAAATGCAACAATAAACGAGTAGGAACGTGTGAGACGCTTCTTAAGTGTCACAACTTGTATATCCGGTACTCAGTCAGTGTATCTAATTTTTTATTAATTCCAATTTCCAATTGACATTTTAAATTTGTTCTACATCTTTCATCTACATCTACATCACTACAGAAGTCTGGCAGCAAAACATGGTTGCCCTATCTTTTATGATCTCTAAGTACTAGGCGCTTATAAGAACGGGCAGACGGGCTGACGGACGGACAAGCAGACATGGCTATATCGACTCGGTTCTTGATGATGATCAAGAATATATACATATACTTTATGGCGTCGGAAACGTTTCCTTCTTTGTATTTTGCACATCCACTTTGTAAATCCACTTTTCACCACATATAAGTACAATGTACCCTATTTGCTCTTCGAGTACCGGGTATAAAAAGAGCCAAAAGGCGTAGGAAAATTGAAACGGGACAGAGAGACGCCGCCGCCACCACTGTTTTTTGCGTTTAGATGTTCTTGGTCGTTTTTGTTGCTGTTTAATTTTCCATTTAGGGTTGTGTTGCTCATGCAGGAATAGAAGAAAGCAGAGCAACCAGAAGCAGCCATCCCACCAAGTATTTGTTTTTGTATTAGCGGTAGGAATGAATGAAGAAGTACAAGACTGATACGAAGACAAGGAAGATAGAGGAAATGGCTGAGAAATTCCGTGACATGATGTTTCATTTGCGCTGCCTGCTGCGTCCCTCTGGCGAGGGGAGTCTGCTGCTGCTGCTTGTGGCAGATAACAGAGAGATAGAAAATCTTCGATTCTCCTCGTCTACGTTAATTTGATACCCTCTTCTCCAACGATTTTTTCTTGCAGCGAGTCAGAATTTCTGTTTGTGGTGACACTGTCAAACGTTAAGCGTCTCACCCCTCTACAAACCTATTTTGCAGTACAGAGTACAGGGTATTTTATCTTCGTGGCTTCAATGTTTACTGGTTCGATCTCCTTCTGTTCTTCCTTGCTTCTGTTTTTCCCCTTCATTTCACTTTCGTTCGCCAGCGCTCGTGACTTTGGTGTTGTTTTGCGGCCGCCATCTAAATGCCAATCCCTTGCACCCCCCTGACCCATCACACTCCACCACCAACACACTCCACAACCATATCACTATGGGGCATTTGACCACTTTTAATGGCCAAAACTCATTTGTCAAAAAGGTAATATTTTTTTAACAGATATACGTAGGAATAACATCAGTCCGTAATGTTACGTACCCAAAAAAATAACAGTGCGCACCACTGTTAAGATAACAGCTGTTAAAGTCAGCTGTTTGCTACGAACGATAGAAAGTTATCGGAAAACTGATTTTGTTCATTAAGTTTAAAGTGCAAAAATTGCTAAATGTGCCAATTTAAGTTAATTCTTTACAATAATCTCGATTCAAGCAGGTATTAGAGTGTGATTGTGAGTTTGAAATTAAAAAATTGACCTCATAATATGTTTAATGGCTAGTTTCCTAACAAGTCCATATTTGTGACGAAAATTTGTCTTTGAATAGACTTACAAAGTGTTCGGTTCTCGCCGGAAGCATCAAACTGCATAGATTTATGTTATTTTTTCTTGCGCTCTTCTGCGTCATCGCAGATATTTGAGTTTTCGTAACAAAACCTAAAGTTTGGATTTTTAGAGTTGTTTACAATGTTAAACTTAGTGAAGAAGAAAATTGCAGAAGAAGATGCCGATTTGCATTGAATTAATGTGTTAATACCTGTCACTAGCCTTGAGAACGATAAGGGTTATTTGTAGACCCTTTGAAGAACTTTTTTTACAGTTTGTCGATTAAATTGAACATTTGTTTGCACGGAAAACTTGAAACAAATCGAAACTGTGCAGATTGACTAAATTCGTGCTCAATTGTACAATTATAATAACGTTGAGACATTTCCAGTATCTCTGCACTGTCGTGCAGTGCTATTGTGTCCCACATTCAACAACTCAAAGAAAATAAGCTGCTTGCAGTATACAAGGAAGTCAATGTAAAACCCGATTATCTTCTACTTTTCCATTTTTAAAAATCCGGGCACATTTTTTTAAGTAAAATATGGCATTGCTTTACATATTCCCATCATTTTTTGTTTGATTCAATTTAAAAATAAAATAAAAAAACTCATCAAAAAACCAAACGTTTGGAAGTTATTAATTAATGCCACAAAAAGTGGTAAAATGCCCCATGGTGCATAGTGTGTGTGCCGTCAAGCCTTGGCGTCGTGTCCTTCATCAGGATGCCAACAATATAAAGCCTATTTTCATTGTTTCCTCTTTGTCGACATCTTTCTCATTCTGTTTCTCCCCAAATCCCGCTCTCCTGTCTACCCTTCGCACTTCACTTCCCTTCTTCCACTCGAATTCTCCCTTTTCTGACACTTGAACAGCTGACAGGGCGACGACGTCAACGTTTTTGTCGGTTGTGCTTCGGCGCCTTACCTATTGTTGCTGTTGCATGACATAGGCCGTTAATTAAATTAAGTAAAAGTACCAAAGTATGTTCCGTATATTATTAGGGACGTCTCCCCCTCTACCACCATCACACACTCATTCTCCTGAGCACTATTCTCCCTCGACTACTTTTTAGTATATGTTTTTACCGCTCTCTTTGCGACCGGAATGACTTTATCAGAGAGTCGTAGTCGGCAGAGGAAGAGCAGCAGGTGAAGACCATGGCTAACTAAATATTGTACCTCTCTCTTTCATTCTATTTGGTTATTTCTTTTCTCGTCCACTGCAACGTTTTACCCTCACTCCTTATCTTTCTTCTGTCTTTCGAAATATTTCTTTCTTTATCTCCCTCTCTCTATCTCTTTTTCTGCAACAACAATTACTGGTTGTGGAACGGAACGCATGTAAATATTTATCTTGAATATTTTTATACCCATTTCTTATTTGGCACTCCTTTTTCACATACTTTTTTCACTCGTATTCGTCTGTATTGTATTTTTATGGGGAATGGAACACACATCATATTTTTTTAGGGACTACAAAAATACACAAGACATTTGTATGTCCAGATAAACATATGTACATATGTACATACATACTATGTATGTAAATAAAAGAGTACGTTCCACCGTAAAAAGTTGAACTTCTCTTTAATATTTATTGTTAAAAAAATAATTTTAAACTAGTTAAAAACATTTTAAAATATAATTTACCAAGTATGTATGTACATATGTTCGTACATATTTGCATACTTATGTATGTACATACATACATAAATCAAAGTTTAAATAAAAAATGTCCATCTCTTTTCCAATAGTGAATATATGTACGATACAATATTCATACCAAATTGTATCAGAATTCATTCATTCCACATTTCGAAGACACAAAAATAAAGTTTCCTTTGCTTAATCCACGAGTAAAGAAATCTCTAGATAATGCATATGTACATACATATAATGTATGTATGTATATCTTCAAAAACTTATTCGCTTGTGCGTCGCGAGTCTGGGAGCATTCATCAGTTGGATGGAAGAGAGGGGAAATTGGCGCCTCCTTTCTTTTGGGTAAAAAGAGAGACGAGGAAACTGTTGTAAAGTCAGAGGCAGTACAAAGTACGAATACAGTTATGGTTATCCTCTTGTTTGTGGATCATGTCCGGGTGTTTTTTGCTTCCAAAAGAAAAGCGATTTGCATTAAACGTTTAGTTGAGGAAACATCAGCAAAAAAGGAGAAGCAGATGAAGCAGACAGAGATGAAGGCAAATCGATTAAAAGGCTTTTACCTCTCTCTTTCTCTTTCTCTGTGCACGTGACACCAACAGACGGCTCATGGCACTACAGCGGGGGAGTTCTGTGCCGTGCCGTGCTGCCTAGAGGGTTAACAGTAGGCAGATGTTCCAGAAAGGAAGGTAGACAGGCAGGCGGAGGCCTTGGAGTTGGCAATCGAAGGGTGGCAAGGGTGAGTGGAGTGAAGTGGAGTGGCTTGGCTTGTCGTAGAGAGAGAAAGAGAGAGAAATTCGCCACATGGCAAAACGGGGCATAATTGAGCCGTCTAACAAGCCCAATGACCGATTAAGCCAGCATGTCGACTGACCCACGGACGGACGGAAGTTTTGTCCCGCAAAACGGGTGCCCCGACTTTGAGTTTGAGTTCCAGTTAATGTGGGGGTTAAGTTGAGGTCTTCAGAACTCTCAAGGATTTAGTTCAAGTTCTACTTTCGGGTATTGAGGAATTACTTGAGGGACAGAGAGACTGTTCTAACTTTACTAAAACATCAATCGATAATTCCCTTGGCAGAAATTGTTCATATTCGTTTTCGAACCTTAGAAACAATAACTTTGATTTAGTTCCAACAATTTAAAGTTAATTTTAAAGTTAAGGCTATGCCTCTTATTTATTTATCACGCATCATTGTAGAGATAATGTCTCTTCCATTTCATTAGAGTGCCATCCATTAACTTAGAACCTGTGCAACGAAAACCACTCTAAGTACTAAGTACATATATCCCAGATATGTGGTCCTATTATCTAAAACATCTTCCCTCCATATCCATAATCATTAATCGAACACGTATCGATTTTTTGGGGGAGTCGTCGATGTCGTTTTCGCCGCTGCCGCCTTTCTCTGCATTTGAACACGTCAACGCATTTTTTCACGCTTATCTCTACATCGTTTGGGGGAAAATATGTGTGTATAGAGCGGGGTAGAGTACCTGTGCCTGTATCTGTATCTACAATTTATCTGCCGTTTGGAGCTTATCTTATCAGGGAGAAGACAGCACCATAGGCAGTGGGTGGTTCGGTGTGATGGCAACGAGCGAGCGAGCGGATGACGAACTTGAATTCAATTTCTTTTCAATTTCTTATTCCCCTATCGCCTATCACCGGACCCGCCAACTCTCTTGCTCTCTCCCTCTCTTTATCTGTTCATTCCCCTACATTACCCCTTTCCTATTACCTTTTCCCACCATTTTCCACTCTTATTTCCCCTTCCTCCTCCTCCATCCATACTCTTCCTTTATTTGTTGAAATTTTCCTACAAAAAGTGGCACCTTCAGTGGATAGATTTTGCTTCGGTTTTTGGGTGGGAACTCTGTTGGGGGAAATCTGTTAGGGGAACTCTCTTCCCTTTTGTTTAGGGGTTGGGGTTCCGTAATGATGAGCGACGGTGTCGTGTTTTCATTAAGCTTCAAGAAATTTAAATATGTCATAATAATAATAATAATACGTGTCTCTGTGTGTGTCTCTGCCCCCAAGGGGTGGCATTGAAAAGCGACTGGTGCTGGGGTAGCATTGAAAGCGAGGGATGGTTTGTGGTGGTATGGAAAAGTGGGGTTTTTCTTGGGTTGGCTTCAGAAATGCGCTGCTTTGGTGCCTTACAAAGGTGTGTGCCTTGTGTGTGTCATTGTCTTAGTCCTGCCCTCGTCCTTTGATCCTAATCACAGTCACAGCACAGCCAAGAGGACCAGATTTTTGGCATACTTCCCGCCATAATCCCCGCACCAGCCATTCCTCCCTCTTGTGCGTTTCTCGAGAGTTTGCTTTGCATTTTGCGGCTTGCTTGGAAAATGTTAATTTTCCTGCTAATGGGAGGGGGCAGTCAGAGGGGTATGTGTGGCTGCATGTTTAAGGAAAATTACTTTTCCAAGCAGAGATTTTTTGCACAGAGCCGCTAAAAAGACAATTTCTTTTCTATAAACGAACGCAAAAAATTGTACCAGGAAACTCTCAAAAAGTTTGTCTCAATTTTCGTTTCAACTACATATAATTGTTGGAAGCATTTTCTATTAATTGACGGGCAAAATTATACATTTTCAGCTAAATTAACTGAATTATAGAATTATTGTCCGCTTGATTATGAAAACCCCGAACAAAATGTATAATTTATTTACCATCAAATAGTTGGTGGAATTTATTTTATGATAATACGAACAGAAAAGGTTTAATTTATCTGCGTTAAAAAAGCTGGTATTTGTTAAACCTCTTGGAGGTGACTCCCACAAACTAAACGAGTAGGAACGTTTGGGAGACGCTTCTTACGCGTCACAACTTTTATACCCGGTACTCAGTACTACATCTGCACGTTAGCGGTTTTTTGTCGAATTTTAAATTTTGTTCATCTGTCATCTTCATCTACATCGCCCCTCTTCCCTAGAGCCGCACACTGCAGAGTCACGGCAGAGGCCTCACATTTCAGAAACAGAGTGTGAATGAGAGAATGTGAAAAAAAAACAAATATAAGCTGCGGGACGGGGTGGGATTATCCACTAAAAATTAATTGCTTCATTCTGGCTATAATAATGATCCAATCGGATCCAATCGAGTTCGGTGATCTGATAGATATGGTCATTCCCTACAGAATGGCGTTTTTAAAAGACACTTGTAACAGTGTGAGCATACAGCATACAGTCTGAATGCAAAATTTGGTTGCTCTAGCTCAACAAGACGGACGGACGGACAGACGCTGATCAATGGGGTCGGAAACGTTTCCTTCTGTGCGTTACATACAATAACCCTATTTACTCTATGAGTACCAGGTATAAAAAGGACCAGATTAAACATAAAAATTACTCAAATATTAACAAATTGACCACGACATCATACCAATATTAATATATGTAAATGGTACTTACCAAATGCAGTACGGTATTCACAACTTCACGGTTGGTGACCTGCCCCACCTCGATGAGGCCGATGAGGACGGCGAACTTCAGATTGTCGGCGGTTGTCATTCTGACGATTTCGTCGGGCCGCTTGATCTCGCTGTACGGCGGACGCATGATGTCCGCCATTTTTGTCGATTTAAATTGATTCGATTTATCGTTTCGTGTGTGTTTTGATTGAATTTTAGTTATAGATTTTAATAATATTCAATATTATTTTTAACGCATTGCCAGCGCGTTGCGTATTATTGTTTTAGTTTTTTTTTTAATTTATGTTTATGTTAAGGTTTGGATATTTTTTGTCGCATAGATTGAGTTATAAAATTAATGGATGGAATGCATACGAATGGATACACGGCACACACACACGATGCACAGATATATAATACATATAATGCTTTATAGTATATATACCTTTATATAGGATATATATTAAAAAAAAAGTTCGATATATTGCCAGGCAATTGGAGGGGAGACGAACAAAAAAAATTAGTTGCAATTTTTTTGTATTATATTAAATTTTTTTTTCTTAGATATAAATTTTTTTTCTTGGCTGGATTTTTGTTGTTATTTTGATTTTGCAAAAAAACTTTTGCAATTTATCAGGTTGCAGCACTTTGTGGCTTTCGCTGTCGTTGCTGGTGTTGCTGCCACTTCTTGGGGCACATATTGAGGAGGAAGCAGAACCCACACACACTTCTCTCTGCCGCAAGCCTTCAAGCACTTCTCTCAGCGAACTCCCATTATTTTAACATTAATTTCTATGAACTTTTATATTTTTAATTGCACAACAGAGCGACAAAGTTTCATATTTGTTTCAAATTTGTTTCGCCTGTGGTTGTTATTTTTTTAAAATATATTTTGTTTTTTTTTTGTTTTTTGTTGGTTGGATTTTAGATGATTTTTTGTGGTGGTTGATGGTGACACATACATACAAAAAAGGGAGAAAGAGAAAAAAGGTTTCATGAGTAAGAAATACACGAAATTTCGATCCAGGATATCCATCTATGGGGGATTTATTGGCAAGGAACACTGCGTTACAGAGCTGTGGGGGCGGTCGGTGCCGGGTTATACAAGAAATTGCCTACATTTTATTCATTCAAGAAGCTTATCGATAACATTCTATGGTATGATTTTATTAATGCCAACGATTTTTTGATAATTCTTATTAATTATTATATATATAAAAAAAACAAACGTACATACTCCAGTGATTCACAGACATTTGATTAACCAATAAAATCGACTCTTAGCTTTGATAACGTTATGCAGGTTTGACTGTAATTGCAACTATGAAACGCACTGTACGTTATTCGCTTTGTGAAATTAAAATTTTTATGAATATTAAATAAAATTCCTATTTTACATTAATTTCCTTGCTTTTTTCTTGGTTTTCATTTTTGTCAGAGGCATAAAGTAAAACATTCCAAATATTCGTTTGATCAGAGGCAGGATAGGGCTTTAGGGGGGTAACTTTGCAGAGGGGAAATACGTGTGCTCGATGGCGCATGTGAGGAGAAGTAAGAAGGGAGTCCCATTATTCATTCGGTTTTTATTCCTTGGGCCAAAGTGGAAAATTGTCTGGGGGAATTTATGTGCATTTTTAATTGTTGCTGCTGTTACGCGTATTTCTGTGTTCTTTCATTTTCTGGCTCTTTTTTATGCATTATCTGTTTCTGTATCTCTGAGTGCACCGCACTGACTTTTATGCCAAAACTGTTCTTCAGATCAGTAACCAAAGTAAAGAAAACGAGAAGGGACGTGTGAGACGCTTCTTACGAGTCAGAACTTTTATACCCGGCATTCAGTACTACATCTGCACCTTAGCGGTGTTTTGTCAAATATTAAATTTTTTCTTCATCTGTCATCTACATCTTACAACACTTCTCACAACAACACGCTCCTTTAGCTTGCCGGGCTTCCCTAGACCCACACACTGCAGACTCGCGGCAGAGGCAGAGGACGAAGCAGAGTGTGAATGAGAGAATGTGCAAAAAAACAAATATAAGCTGCGGGACAGGGTGCGTTTAGCCACTGCAAATTAATTTCTTCATTGTGGCCAGACCACCAATTTGGCGATCTGATAGATATGGTCATTCCCTACGGAATGGCGTTTTAAATTTTCTTTTATCTTCAAAATTGTAGATTTGATAGGTTTTCGCCCTTTTTCGGGGGCAGGGCTCATTTTTGAAATACACTGGTTTCAGTGTGAGCATACAGCAGTATGGAGCCACAATTTGGTGGCTCTAGCTCTTATAGTCTCTGAGAACTAGCCGACAAACAAGACGGACAGACGGACAGACAGACATGGCTCTATCGACTCGGCTATTGATGCTGATCAAGAATATATATACTTTATGGGGTCGGAAACGTTTCCATCTGTGCGTTACATAGCGTTATTCGCACAAATACAATATACCCTATTTACTCTTCGAGTACCGGGTATAACTATGTATGTTTTACTCCTCTGACTCATCTGTGAATCGATTTCGTTATGAAAGAGTAGTTCTTGGGGAAAAGGTATTTCGTGGGGCTCTCTTGCCGTCACGCACCGGTGATAAGGCAGGGCCATTGGCCTCTGGAAAAGCCTGGGAAAAGCTTCGAAAGAAATGCTAAAAGCAAAACCAAATATAGAGGGAGCACACACACACCAGAAATGTGTGATGGGAATTCTAATACTTTTATTAAAAAACAAGAACTCTTTTGAGGGAAGTCGTTGTAAAGTGCATAGGAACTGTTGTTGGACAATTTGAAGAAAAATGTGAAACAAAAACTTTCTAAAGATATAGAGAGTATCAGAGAATATCAAAGTTTTCTTCGGTTTCTCATCAATTTTTGTTAACATATATGTGTGAAAATGTGAAAAGATCATGATTTATAAACTTGGGACATTTCTTTTCTAAGCTTTTATCTGCTTCACTTTTCTTTTGCTTTGATAACGAGAAATTCTCTCAGGTGAAACACTCTTAACAGGGGCAGTATCTCGAAGATCGACTTATGTAATTGGCACTGTTAGGCTGTGCGGCTTGAGAGCGGCAGTTAATGCAATTCTCAATTCTCCAGGGCTACTACTTTTTCACAGTACACAAAAAAAAAACTAGCAAGCGGGAGAGGAAAAGAGAGAGACCAAGAAAAACAGTAGGTGAACAACAAACAAAAACAGCAAAAAAATATACATATATACTCAGGTATATAAATAAAAGAACACGACACTCGAAAAGATGGGAGAGAAAAAACCGGCGTGGCATACGTGTGTTACGCGGGGCAGCGACGGCGACGGCAACGTTGGCAGAAGCAAAAGCAGCACAATGTTGGTAACTCGCACTGCCAAGGTGTGTTAATATCAGGTGGAGTCACTCATTAAATATTTGTTTTGCAATTTACTATGTCTCTATCTCATTCTCTCTCTTGCTCTTTGTTTCATTCACCGCGTGTCTGGCACGGAATTAAGAATAAAATGTTAGAAACTGAAAGTCTGCACCTTTAATTAACACACTTTGCACTAGCCGGTTTCCTTTTTGTTTTTGTTGGCTGTTACGTTTTCGATTTCGTTGGTGTTTTGCTAAGCTGAGACGTAACGAAAAATATCCAAGCAAACACGTAAAGAAAGATACAAGCAGAGACGCAAAGAAAGATCGAAGCAGAGACATACAAAATCAAGTTGGAACATCGAATTATCCGTCTAGCAGGTGTCTACAATCATGACGTTTTTCCTCCATTGAAAGTACGCGTTTTATCCGCTGCTTCCACTAGCTCGCGCTCTTACCACGTTTTATTTTTTGTACCTCTAACAGCTATTGGCTAACCATTTAACAACCTGGCGCGCACTTTACTAATTGCACGTCAACAAATTCCAATTCGAATTTTTGTCGACGGCCAACAGTCGCTACCGCTGACGTCGCCGTCAGCAGAGACAGAGAGAGAGAGCGCTTTGGGTTTTTTGGAGCGCCTCTTCAGTTGGTTATGCTTGTTACGAAATACGAAATAAACTGATCGCGAAACGCTGCAAGAGAGTGTGTGATGGACGCCCGACCCCCCTTCAAACACGTGCAATTCTTTACCATAAGTCTCCCTCTGACAAATGCGTTCCGCGACTTTATCTGTTTGCGCTCGCTCTCTTTCTGTCCTCTGTCAAATGTTTCCACTCTCCGTTTTATCTCACTCTTCTTTGTTTTTTTTTTATCTGTTTGCCCTATTCCTCTGACTGTTTTTCTTTTTTGTTCTGCTTTTTAGCTGAACTTTTTGTTTGTTGTATTTCTTGGCGGCAGCGAGAGAGCCGCTGCTCTGCTTTTGGTGGTTGCTTTTACCGTTTTTGGATAGGTTTAAGTTGAATGCTGGTTCGCTTGATGTGGAGGGGGGAAACCAGTTTCAGATCTATGTTGAAGAGCGGGCGGTGGAGTCGAAAGTATTACTGGGAGAGCAGCAGGGTGTTCGTTTGCTCGGTGTATTGTACGGTGTAGGGTGGGGGGTGTTCCACTGTAATTATGAATTGCCCTCTTTTTCCTTTGTTTTGGACCTCGCTCTCCCGCTCTCTGGCTTCCTTTCATCATCTCTGTTTCTCTCTCAGCTGCTTCCTTTCGAAAGTCACTCTCTCACTGTCTGTAAGTCACTCTCTCAGCCGGTTTCCTTCATCCCCTCGCTCCACAACACTCTCTGCTCATCATTTCATTCTGCCTCTCACCACTCCCTTTCAACGAGCAAGGTTGGGCCTTCTTCATTTTTCCCCTGCCCTTTGAGTGCGAAAAATCAATGAATGTGTCGCCCAAACACACAGAGAGAGAGAGAGAGTGAGAGAGGAACCAGGAGAGAGGCTACCAAGAGAGAATAATTTTGTTAACGTATTATTCTGTCTCCGCGACCCCCCTTTTCTAGACAATCGTTCAACCATTTAGCACTTTCTGCGCTACGTGAGCGCTCTCTTTGTGGTACTCTCTCTCTCTTTTTCTCTCTGCTGCTTGGTTGCCCTCTTGTGCAGCTTATTGCGGCTTTCTGTCAACCTGCTTCTTCTTATCTCTGCTGCTTCTACTTCTCTCTCTCTCTCTCACCGTCACTTTGTTTTATCGCACTATTTTGTTGGATTTTCATCATTCCTATTAGAACAAATACAATATAAATCGACTGCTAATTGGTAAGAAAAGCAATCCGTGCTCCAAATGGCAGAAAAACCAAGCGGTATCCTAAAAAAACGACGTCAACGTAAATGCACACGTAACACACAGAACAACAAAGAATGAGGTAGAAGCGAAGGACGTGGTGGGGGAGTAGGAAGAAGGACAAAAACCGGCTGTAATTAATATTTACGTTTGCTTTTGTTGTTCTCGCTCTAGACGCCTATTTTGTGTGGATACTTTTAAACTTTATATTTTACCTAATTATTATTTTTTGTAAATTACTTTTGATTGTTGAAATATTTTGCACATTTAATTTGTGTTTTTGTAAATTATTGTTGACCTTTTTTTTAATAATTGGTTCTGCCGTTATTTGTTGTTGCTGAACACGCTGTTATTGTTTGTTGTTGTTTTAAAGGAAACACCACACACACGGAAAAAAAATTAACAAAAAAGACAACAAATTGCCGGCGTATTGTCGCTGTACGTAGTGCGTATCCGAACGGGGGGGGTGGTGGTAGTAGGCAGGCGATGGCCGGTCCGTCGAATGACTGGCGGGCGGGGACTAACGAAGGAACGAAGGAATTGATTCATAAATAAACGGGAATAAGCGTTCCGTTCTCGTTCTCACGTAACAACAAGCACAACCATTTTCGTTTACGTTACGCTGCGCTGCGCCTCTTGTCGCCAACCTCCGTCGCTGCGTGCGGTAGCCGTATTTATCGAATGTGGATATTTATCTACTTTTTTATTTTCTATATTTTAGCTGATATTATGCTGTTGCAAAAATATCAATATGGATATTTTTGTGTGGTATTTAAACGGACTTTTCTGAATTCAGAAAACAGTTCGACACTATGTTTTTGCCTTTTCCGCGGCACGTTCATTCATGTTCACGAGTTGGGGCGACATGTCCCAAACATCTTTCATTCAATCTTTTGAGTTTTGGGGCGGCAAGGCCGTTCGTTTAAATACGCCCGCCTTGGAATGTTGCTGGTCCTTGAAATACGTCCCTGGGCCACATGTGGCTGGAAAACATATTGACTAACGAGTCAAAGAAAAAGGTTTGGACAACACGTAAGACATGCCAAAAATTTAAACTCATCGCAGGAACAACCCACCCTCATCCTAAATATACTATGAAGATACGAAATAAGAGCGAGGAAGCTCATTTTAGCGTTCAGCGGAAGAGCAGGGCAACTTAGCGCCCATGTTATGTTATTTTAGAAGCGACTGTTAATTTAGAAGTGACAAGGCGCCAAATTCAAGGTTTTCTAATGTTTTACATTCATTGCATCTCTGCCCGAAATATTTTTCAATCAGTTTCATTAATATTGAGACTGAGCGGCATGGCCGTTTTTTCGAATATGATCGACTTTCAAATGTTTCAGGTGCTTATGGCGTGCATTTGTCTAGATGTTGCTGAGCAACATATAAGGTATGGACAACTGCTAAGCTATGATGTATCAAAACCTTTTCCCAAACATACCCTGAAGGCTTAAGAATGTTCCCAAGGTGAGGTGAGCCTTTTTACAATTAATTTTCCTGTAAATAACATTTCGCTCCTCAAGTGCTCTGTTACTCAACTTTCTCTCGCTCTGTTAACGCTTTTAACTTGGGTTTCTCTCACGCTGATTGGGAGGGATATTTTAGTAGCCCGCGCGTAGGACAGTTTTTCAAAAAACTGATAGATGGAAAATACTCCAGAACTACTCAAAAGCACTCGTTTGCCGCCATTTTCTATTCCCCTGCAGATGTTCATTACATTTTGGGCGTCTGATTTTATTTGCCAGTTGCGACCCCCACCCCGTTCAACAGTTTTTTTTTTTTATTTTTTGCACATTCTCTTATTCCACACTCTTCTTCGTGCAGTGTGCGGCTCTAGGGGAGAGGGGGCGTGCTAAAAGAGCATGAGATGTTGGAGTAAGAAGTGAAGTGATGTTAAATGTAAAATTTGAGAAAAACCACTAAGGTACAGATGTACTACCGAGTACCGGGTATAAAAGTTGTGACGCGTAAGAAGCGTCTCACACGGCCCTCCTCGTATTTTATTTCGGGAACATATACATAAATCTTAAGCCGCTCGTTTTCATCCCATGAAGACCCATGGAGTGGCAGAGTGTCAAGTATGTGCGGGGCATTCGCAAGATAGTTTTCAGAAAAATCTTAAAAATGTAACCAAAGAACAGCTCGAAATAAGCGGTTGAAAAGGAACAAAGTATTCTTCGCTTGCACAAAAAGATTCTCGTAAATATATTAATGCCAAAATTGACGACTGTTAAACTCGAACAAAATACACCAAAAAATATAACTATTTAAAGGATTGGAGCGAGTTCATTAAACGTAACCGTCAGACTTATCTTCTGAGCTGCCTTCCTCCTCCTAATCCTCCAATTCCTCCTCGTCCTCCTCCCCGTGCTCCTCATCGTTCTGCACCAGTTGTGGCACATCATTCCCATCATGGAGTCGTCTTGCCCACAGCATTGCTGTGCCGATATCGTTTGTAGATAGTCCCAGTTATTTTGTACCATTCCCATAAATGATTCGATATACGTTGGTTCTGCTGCGGGGCTAAAATAATCCACAATTCGGCTGTGGGAAAATGTGGATGTAACGGAGAGAACGAAACGTTTCCGATCCCATAAAGTGTATATATTCTTGATCAGAATTAAAACCCGGGTCGATATAGCCATGTCTGTCTGCTCGTTCGTCTGTCCGTCCGTCTTGTTGAGCGCTTGGATCTCAGAGACCATAAGAGATAGGAAACAAAGTTTTGCACCCAGGCTTCTGTATGCTCATACTGCTACAAGTGTATTTCAAAAGTTCGACCCGCCCCCTTCCGCCACAAAAAAGGGCAAAATTCTGTTGGATCCACAATTTTAAAGATAAAAGAAAACTAAAAAGGCCATGCCGTAAGGAAAGACCTTATCTATCATGTGGCGTAGTGTGGGCCACCACTGGCCCTCTCTCAGGCGAAACGTCACCTTGTTACTAATTTCACCATGTCTCGGATGGTGATATTACTTATTATTTTTTATTTAGACTTTGATAAGCCAATGACGATATCCACATTGAACATGCTCATTAAAAGGCTCTACATGGTAGGTCCCGGGAACCACAAATTGTGGACAAGTCTTCGAATCTCGCCTGGTATGAAGTAAGCAAAACTTTAGACTTCTCTGACTAATTTATAAATATTTTTTAAATAGAGAAAACATGGTTTGAGCACCCAGTAGAGTCACTACTGGAAAAGTGTATGTGTTTGCAGACGTACCCCATCCTGTGAAGTTGATAAGGAATCACTTCCTTGATTCAGGGCTTGTCGTTGATGGGAAAGTTTGAACCCAGCTAACCGTGAGCCAAGCAAGGAACCACATCGGACCTTTCCATGATGATCATCTTAACGTGCGCTCTGCAGGCAGGCAGAGAGTTAAGCTGGCAACTCAGCTATTTTCAAACACCACAGCCAGTGCAATAAAGCGCTGCCAGTCACTGGGCTTGGTCTTATACAATGCATTAGAAACGGCAGATTTGATCCAATTGGTAAACGATGTAAAGCTCTGCACATCCAGTAGTATTCCGACAAAGCATCCCTTCGGTAGAGGTCTAGAGGCTCAGCGACAGGGTTTGGATAAGATGTCCAAAGTGATGTCCCAAGGAGTACTCTCAAATTCCAAAAATAGTTTGCCCTTTCAAAGGGGTATACTTATCAGCAATAACTAATTAAACGAATTGTTTGAGTATGTTTCGGGTAGATTTAACATGAAATGCCGGCTACGCAAATACCTAATAGGTCATTTTTGGTAGTACAAAAATGTTTTCTGTAGTAGATTTTCAGAGCGTACGTATGTGTGCGTCGGCTACGTGATTGTTAAGTATTTTGATCATTGTTTGTCGATTTGTTTAGCTTAAATATTAATTTTAATGAAACATCATTTTATAAATTTAGCGAGGAACACTGAAATTTTGGGAAAAAAGGTCAATGTTGAGGGGGAAGCAGTGCCATGGCTGGACTTAGACTTCTCCGCACTGCAGTCCACTGCTTCGAGTTTTCCTTCTTCAAGTTCTCCTGCTGAACGTGTGGCAGAGCAGGCAGAGGACAAAGAAGAAGACATAGAGTACATGGCAGACTATCTAATTCGGCGATTGTCCTTGGACTGCGAGGACAAGGAGAACACCTCATTCACTTATGTGGATCTGTTGTCAGCAGGTGGGCTAAATAAGCCATCGGCCGAATTTGTATTGAATAGATTTTTGCTGGAAAAAATTATAAAAAGTTCCAATACATTGAATTGGATACAAAAACCAAAGAATTCCTCTTTAAAATGCGGATAAAATTTCGTATTAAAAATTTGAATAAAAGAATTAAAATTCAAAAACAGAAACAAAGACTAATTGGTCATAAAAAATATCTTAAGATTTTATTATAACATACATATTAAAATGTTATTATTATTATAAACAATCAACTCGAAGAGTGCAGAACGTAAAACGTTTGCTGTCTCTCTCTTGCGCTTGCCTCTCTGCGAGCTGAGAGAGCGTGGTGAATAAGCTGGTGCTCCTCCACTCAGCTGACGACGTCACCTTGTTAGTTATTCTACCATGATCCGAGATTCATCATACCCATGGTAGAATTACTAATTTCACAATGATCATAACCATCAGTTATTTCACCATGGTTGGCACTGCCTCTCGATTAGAGATGGGGCATAGACCGTGTTCAAATATTGATCGTGTTGAAAAGTGTCATTGTTCTTCGGTATTAGCTGTGCCGAAATTTCAGTCCCTGCCCAAATGGGCAGGTTATGCACTCTACTAATACGAGTGCAGCAAGAAAAGTTGAGACACACAAAAGGAGGAGACAAACAGGCAACTGACGCTAATACACTGAAAAAAAATCGAATGAAGTGTTCATATTTTCAAAACCAAACTGACGGTTGTATGTTACGCACAGAAGGAAGCGCTTCTGACCCCATAAAGTATATATATTCTTGATCAGCATCAACAGCCGAGTCGATAGAGCTATGTCTGTCTGTCTGTCTGTCTGTCCGTCTGTCCGTCCGTCCGTCTTATTTCTCGGCTAGTTCTCAGAGACTATAAGAGCTAGAGCCACCAAATTTTGGCTCCGGACTGCTGTATGCTCACACTGCAACCAGAGTATTTAAAAAATTAGCCCCGCCCCCTTCCGCCTCAGCAAAAGGGCAAAAACCTCCCAAATCTACAATTTTGTAGAAAACTAACATTCCGTAGGGAATGACCATATATATCAGATCACCAAATTGGGATCAGATTGGATCATTATTATAGCCAAAATGAAGAAATTAATTTCCAGTGGCTAAACCCACCCTGTCCCGCAGCTTTTCTTGTTCTTTTTACATTCTCTCATTCACACTCTGCTTCTGCTTCACTCGGCCCCTGCCTCTACCGTCCCTCTGCCTTTGCCTCTTCCGACTTTTAACCCACCCCGTCCTGCAGCTTATATTATTTTTTGTTCTGTCTCTGTCTCTGCCGCTAGTCTGCAGTGTGTGGGTCTAGGGAAGGGGGGCGAGCTAACGGAGCGTGTTGGTGTGAGAAGTGTTGTAGATGTAGATGACAGATGAAGAAAAAATTTAAAATTTGACAAAACACCGCTAAGGTGCAGATGTAGTACTGAGTGCCGGGTATAAAAGTTGTGACGCGTAAGAAGCGTCTCACACGTCCCTTCTCGGTCATCTTCTCTTAAGCATATTGCGGCAACTTATATTACAAGGCCAGCAAATTATAATGTATCAAAACTCTTCACACAATGGCCATGGAAAAGTTTGTTCATTTTTATTCAGTAAGTTCGTTGTCTCTTCGTTAGTTCGATTTAATTATCTCTCTAGGTCATACACCTTGCAACTTTTTGGTTGCACCTTTTGCGCCTTTTGTATCGATAGCATCAACAAAAATATCAGTTTCTTATGCCACTCACCTTGTTGTGCTAATGCAGGACGTATAATTCATGTAGATGCCATGTGCCAGCCACAATCGAATAGCACTTAGAATTCCTGATCTTTATTATAAAGGGCGAAACCTTTTCAATTTGCAGTTGACTTGGAAATCGAAAACGTACCTTTTGGTATATATCCGCTGAGTAAAAACACAAGTCAGTGAGACCGTAGGGCATGCAAACCTGCCCACACTCTGACAATTTTGATTTTGCCGGGTGATCCTATCGATGGTCAGCCGAAACAATCGTTTCTCAGCCAATGTTCACTCAATTAACGATATAGCGCATCGATAGCGCTATCGATTTATACACCATAAAAACGAGTCGATGCTGGGTGACCGTTTACGGTACACATATTTTATACTTTTCGGTATATTTTGACGTCGAAATTAACGCAAATATGAGTTCGGGAGAGTGATTGCTGACCAAATCCTCTCTTTGTCATATGACGGCAAGTTATGTCAAGCAAGTAAATAGGACGAGCTTTTTTTGAGGGAACCCACCTTTCTCGCACCTGGTGAATAGAATAGAATTCAAAGTATATGGCGGGAAGGAAGAAATAGGAAGATATCTTATAGCAACAACTTAAATTGTAATGTTAATTAATCCTTTCCTTAGATGCTAGTCCCTGGGGTCCGTCAAGCTCACCAACATGCTCAGCACCCAGCTGAATAATTTGATGGCTGCCAAGGTATAAGACATGATTTCTGGATGGTTTGTATTTATAATCCGGATGACCTTCAGAATTTCTTTTTGCATTCAAATTCTTTCACAAAATTCAGTAAAAATTAAAAATTTAGCTTCGCAGTAACAAACTGCACGAGGACGTCAAGGTTACGTGTGCCTGCAGCGTGGCTTTTTCGCCGCGACCTATACAAAATTGTCAGGACATCAGAAATGCTTAATCATCACCTGTGCCTATATGTAAGGACAAACGGTTTTGCAGTTTGTACCATTCAACAGGAATAAATAAAAATAAATAATGGTAAATTTTTCAAATAAATATCAGTATTCTTTCGATAGAACATTTATCGATAAATTCGAAATATCGAAAACGCCGGGTGAAATTTACCTTGCACGCCTGGAATTTGTTGTGACGTTTTTACTAGTTGTCTCACCAATTTCGCAGATTTAAAAACTCTCTGGGAGATTTTCAAAACTCGCTAGGTTAACATGAAAGCTTCCTGAAGGGGTGATTTGAGTAAAAATTTCAAATACACATTTGTAAAACATAAATGGAGTTTTCATAATAAGACAAATTGATTCTTCAATCGGATTAAATAATTGTTTCAGCGTTTAAAGTCTTTAATATAAGATAGAACATCAAAATCGAGGAATGTGATTTAAGACTGCGGTACTGATTTACGGTCTATTTTTAAAACGAGAAGGTACATTTAGGTATATTCTTGAGGTATTGACGGTATAGCTTATCGATAATTCCGCGGTCACACTGAAGTCGTTGTTTTATTTTCGTAGGGACTGTAACTAAAAATTTATCCAAGTTAAACTCGATTGCTATTTTCCGCTAACCTACATAAAAAAAGATGCATAAGGCATAAGTTGTACAAAATATTTGTTTACTGGAACAAATCGTAGGCATTGCAAGGGCTCAGATGTGAATGTGCGCGTTTTTCTTTTAAAATAAAGTGCTTGCTTGGTAATACAACAGAGAATCTCATTATTACGCGAAGAAAAGTCAACAAAATAATATTCATTTAACATATAAAACAAAACGCTACAGATACAGCGAAGTAAAAATCAATAATTAGAGATCGTTCAAACGCCAGAAAGGTATGCAGTAGCAACAAGAACAAAATAATCGGAACACAAAACACAGAAGTACCCATCCGTATGTCTGTACACGCATACGTACGTAAATCTGTATGTGTGTCGAGTGTGTGCTAATATACTAGCAATATATACATATGAAAATAAAAGCAAATCTATGCAAAAGTAACAAACTCTCGGGGCTCCAAATGCGCTCCTCCTATTCTTTTTTTGTGAGTTGAGTGGAAAAACTAAAAACCAAACAAATCAGAGATGGACCGAGTCGGGTAATTGCACATATGTACCCGGCACACACAAAACAGAGAAAAGTGGCATGTGTGCGTGCGTGTGTGTGATTTGTGCACGCGCATACATCATACATACAGACATGTATAGATTTATGTAGATGTGTCTGCTTGTGTGCGTTTTATCCATACGGCGTCCCGTTCTTTCATAAAATCAGTACCGTATATCGCGTAACTGGATGATGCCTACGCTATGCCTTTTGTCACCATTAGGAGAGGGGAGAGAGAAATGCAGAGGGCAGAGAGCAGATCCACCACAACCACTCTATTTGCCTCTTTTGGTGCATTCAATTCATTCTCTTGGCGCTTGCGATTACGTATGTAGGTACCGTACTCTGTGGTGTGGTGTGGTGTGGTATAAGGTGTAGTGTGTGTCTGTGTGTATTTCTGCATGTTGGAAACGCATGCGACGTAATCCACTGGCCACATTACGTCCAAAACGTCCAAACGGCCGATGGAGAAGAGGGAGAAAAAGGTTTCGTTTTTCTCCGCCTATGTAAATATTTTCTTTGCGACTGCTGTTTCTGCATTTTGCAAAAGTTTGTCGTCATTTTTTTGTACCATGCATACATACATATTGTAAATACATACATATGGACATACATAGTTCTCTTTTGTGTCAAATGGTTCCGTTAGCTATTTAGGGCATAATGTTTTTTCAGAAAATGTTCATAAATGTCCATTGATTATTTCGAGTTGGTTTCTCCACCACGTTGTGCAAACAAATGCACTCATACTCAAACAATACATGCATACATACACATGTGTAAGTACATGTTTGATTGAAAAGTAGAATTATCTAATACGCAAAGAGTACCCACAAAACAAATAAAACAACAACATACAATAGAATGCGCTTTTGGCCGAGCGAGAGCGGTCGGACACGTTCGCGAGCGGCTCGTCCGCATTGCGGTTCCAATTCTCTCAATGGGAATGGGGTGTTCTATGAAAATCGATGCTTAAATTCAACAACAAAACATACAACTGAAATTCATACATAACTATGTTAGTACATTCGCTTGTTCGTAACAATTTACATTGTTGTATGTTAATAATAATTCAAGTCACTTGATAACAAGAAGTGTTTTGTATATTAATTATTATTGCACAAACACTTACAAGAATCCTACAAAATCCACCTACAAAGAATTCTACATCTTTAACAAGCAATTTATTGGGTTCGTAAAATTGTAGAGCCGGAATTATACGGTATCCACATATTGCAGATATTTATTTATTGATATTATAGATTAGACACAGCACTACAGCATACATCATGTTGGACTACTTGGCAGTTCTGGTTTTGTAGATCATTAATTATTATATATGTTTTTGTATGTATGATATTAAGTCGATATTAGCATCAGTTTTGGACCCATATCTAAAGAAACATAAGATAATGTAATGTCATGTTTCACAACTGTTGATGGCATCTGTTAATGGCTTATTACAGTTGTATCGACCTAAAGTTGAGGGAAGAGCGACGGCGTGTGTTTTTTAGTAGATGTTCCTTAAGTATCCAATATACATACATAAGTACATTAGAGATTCTTTCAACTTTTTTTGCAGTTTATTAAATATTGATTTGGTGTTTCTACATTATTGTGTTAATGACCTGACCTGACCATTGGTGCATACATCGTCATATTTTTAAAATTTAAAGTATATACTACCCCTGTGTACTCTCTATTACGAGTATCGGGCGGGGTATATAATCACCATAAATAAAAAACAACAGCACCACAACAACTTACACCAAAGATACTTACATTTCAAGTACCGTGAAATTCGAATACCCAAAAGTCATGTTAAACAGCGCAAATAACAATTCTCTCCAGCATGTAAGTAGACAAAACAAAACCAAAAAAAAGCTACTATTTATGATTTATTTATTTATCTGTCTGTATTTGTTACTGTTCTGTGTACGTACTTGGTGCATGAACTATAACTAAGGTAAATGTTGTATTTTATTATTTGAATGAGTGGAGTGGACTTTAAGATATGTACAATGTACATAAGTACAAAATGTCTATGATCAATTTAGGTGCAAGGTACATTTAGTCATTTGTGCACACATTTAGTAAATGTATAATTTTTGAAAATATTAGCCTGAATGTGCGTAAAGATTGATTATAATTGATTAGCCCGTTAGCCCTTAGGGAAATTGCCTGCCCATATTTATAGGAATTATAATAATATAATTATAGGAACTAATGATTATATTCTGTGCTTGTATTGGCTTCAGTTGAAGCAGCAAAAGTTATGAAAGTCCTTTGCAATTATCGTTGCCGGCGACTGTTCTTCACCTTTACTTTATGCGTCGTCTTTTAAATTGTATTTTTTTTGACTTGATTAATACTTGACTTAATTAAAATTAAAGATATTTTTTTAACTACTTCCGGTGTTAATTTTTTCTCACACTACATTTTGTTTAAGTTAAAAAACATAGATATGGATAATGAATAACATAAAATACCCACATAAAAAAGACACCAAAAAAGTGGGTACTCTTCCAAGGAAAAATTTGCAAGACAAGGCAAAGCAGAACAGAAAACAGTCGACGGCTGTTATCAATATTTTCTGTTTTTTTTTTGCTGCTTTGACCTATGCTTTTGATACAAAGTTTACTGGGACTTTGCATTTTTGCAAAAGCCACGGATTGCCATTCCAGCTTCGTTGGTGTCATCGACGATTGCAAAGTTTTTAAACACGGCTAAGAGAACACATCAAGGGCGCACTTTTTGATGCCATGAAAGGCGGGCCATGATCATCCAAGACAGTTGGTTCTTAAAATGATTTCTATTTAAAAGCATTAACATTTAGTAGACGTACGGAAAACGTTAGAAAATGTTAAACTGATTTAAAAGATGATTGGGCTTCGCTTCCTTGTTATTCGTTGGGATCTTTTAGTTGTTTCAACTTATTTGATTCTAATTATTCGATTTTGATCATTCTGCAGTTGCACTTGCACTCACACGTCCCATCCGACAATTTAGACACTCGACGCGACGCACAGGTGCAGGTTGTAGCATGCATTGCATTGTTATATAAATATGCTGCTGCTGCTGAAATTTGAATTTGAAATGGTATTTTGTGAGTGTTACCCTCAAGGCTTATGGCTTATGGCTTTTGTTTCGTTTTGTTATTTCAATTGTTCCTTAGTTTCTTAAAGAAAAAACTCGCAAAGCTTGCACAGGTTATTTCATTCTTACGTTGCTGATTTACTTAAGTAGATACATCTTAAATGTTATTTATTTATCCTCTTAAATGACTGTGCATGACTTTTGCCCTTGCTGTTACCTTCCTTCAAGTCTTGTTGTACATATAAATAAATCTTGGAAAACTCAGGACTACTTGGACTACTAGCCTACAAGTACATAAATACTTTCTCCCTTAAAAAAAAATAAAATTGGTATGTTCTATCGTGCATATATTTATTGTTGATATATGTATAAATAAGTTACTTGATATCCCCCTAAAACATCACCACAATTAGGCCACACAAATTCTGTAAACTCCCAACCAAAAATACATAAATGCATATAGTATTTGGGCAGATTTGAAAGTGTATTTCCAGTACTAATGGATGGTGTTAATATATGTACGCACACATTTATTTATTTGCCAGCATTTTGCCCGTTGGTTACTGCAAATTTTGATACGCAAATGCAACTCATGCATTTCTGAGTTCTTGACGCAGCTGCTGCTGCAATAACCGCTCCAACGGCATCCAAATTTTGCTGCTGCCTGATGCATGCTGCTGCCTGGGCCTGGGCCTCTGGGCCTCTTAGGGCCGTTCTGTTCCTGACGTTTGGGACTTCATTAAAAAGAAATTCGAATCAAAACGTGTGTGTGTGTGTGTTGCGGTGCACTCTGCAAAGTTTTTATCAACACCAAAAGATCAGATTTTGCCGACAGCCGGGGACTGTTGTACTTGTATCAGAAAGAGAGGGAAACAACGTAAAAGCAAGGTTAATTTTTATTCCAACGAACTATGCATACGCTTTTAATGGGCCAGAAAAATATTCAATGAATTAATATTTATTTTTTTTGTGTTAGGATTTGTCCAATAGCTGCCAAGGGTTATATGAATATTATTCGTATTTTGTTAATAGAATCTGTGAAATTCTTTCACCTATGGGTATTTACTTGGAATTACATATTGATTCCACAATAATGGAGGGAACAAAATTAGAAAATAAAAGGACTTCCAGGAACCCGTAGCTACCATAATACCTCTCCTCTATAGGGTATGCAAATATCTATCTTCTCGGAAAATGAAAAGCTAGCCAGCAGCGCAAATTATCTTTATTCATACAAACTTGTCTACTCGTGTACATAAATATGTACCTATGTACATACATGTACATGCTTTTTTTTATTATTAATTTCTGTTGCTTCTATAAAATTAGCTGCGGTTTGCCTTTGTCGTTGTCAGTTAAATGTCAGTGCTTAGCTGGGCAACTCGGAAATCGTCAGTCGCTTAGTTGCTCTGCTTGTTTCTTGTCTCTCGAGTCGCTTCGCATTGTATTAGAAGTTTTGTTACCATCAAGTAGAAGACTTGATCCTAGAATGTATCCAGCCTACCATAAGCCAGCGCGTGCAGCGTGCTATAAGTCGTGTAATCATGCCGTGCGTATGGCCAGATCTTCTTCGCTTTTTCATCAGCGACATCAGTTTTATTACTCATCAGCATCGTCCTGTTTCGCAAGCAAAAGGTACTCGCGTGTACTCTTTAAGCGACGCATAATGCTACCACGTTATCCCTACGGTGTAAGTAAATATATTGTGATTGAAAGGCAAGGAAACGTGAAGTCCTAAAAGGGGTCGAGTCGGGTCACCCTTTTGATGGACCATGGCCACTGGCATGGCCAGTTACATGCCATCAATAAGGTTAATAGGGTCGTTATGCCCATCCATCTATCCATCCATCAACTATCAAAGTGCAAAAATCAATTGTTAAAAGGGTGTGGGGGACAGAAGCGTAAAAAGGAACAAATAACTTGAGGTTATTCTTAAGAGTTCAGATTCAGTTATAGCCACAAATTAAGAAAACATTTTTGTTGCGCTCCCATATAACACATAAATTATATGTACATGTTGTCCTAACTCTGTTCTAACTGTCTTTAATAAATATATAACTAATATTGATGTTGTTGTGTGTAATAATTTGACTAAACCATAAGTTAATGTGTGTGTGTATGTTTGTTACATTCCATTAATCCTCTAACCAATCAACTTAGAACCTTGTGTGCGTTTTGTTTCGCTCTAAACAGTACAAGTGGAAGCTGCCACAAAACTCATGCATTTTGTTGAGCAATTTTCACTTGAATACTTTTAACAAATGGGCTTTTAACAAATTTATGGAATAAAATTAAAGCACACGTACAAAAAGATTTGTCTGCCTTTAAAGGATACTTGAATGTTTAATTGTTGTACTTAAATTCTAACCAAATGCAAGGAATACACAAATGCAAATTTCTTGTAACACATTTAATATCATTTTGTATTTTAATTCTGATGTCTGACTCACTTACTGCTCCACAGCCGGTGGCTAACTCTTCCGAAAACACCATGAATGGCTATAACCGAAAGTCGCCGCAAAAACGTCGTTATGAAATGCCAAAATATGCTGGTAGGTCCCCTGCGAATTTATCAACATATAGACATCGACAATGTATAAGGGTTATGCTTCACTGTGTTTTTATGCTTCAGTACCACCAAAAAAGAAAACATGCAAGGAGCGGATACCACAGCCGAAGAATACGGTGGCAATGCTAAATGAGTTAAGAAACGGACTGATTTACAAATTGGAGTCACAGACTGGTCCGGTGCACGCACCCTTATTTACGATATCCGTCGAGGTAAGATCTAGATATACATATGTAGATATAAGTGTATAGATATGTGAAACAGTCAAACTAATAATAGTGTTCCGTGTGCCTAGAAAGTCGTAGACGATTGTCAGGGAATGAAGACGATCTAATTTATAATCGATTGCTGTCTCTTCTTGTTGTTTACTCGACCAATACAACAAATGACATGCCCACTTATTGCCATGCCAAGTATTAGTATGACATTAGTATGCCACACAAAAAAAAAAAACAAAAAAATTTACCATACATTATCCCCATGACTTCCACATACGATGGGTTGTGTGGTATATTTTTTGTGTATGTCATTTCACGCGATTTATTGTTCAATGAGAAATCTATACAGACATTGGAGGTTTTACTCCTCGGGCGCAGCCAGAGCTCCATAAAAAAGTGCATGATAAATAAACGTTAAGACGGTTGGGTAGTTTGCAAATGCAAATGCCATTTGTCGTAATGGTCGTAAACCTATGGTCTGAAAACGTGAAATAGTGTTGTTCTTACTAGAGCGAATCACAAAGAAAATAGATCAAACTTGATACTAATTTATTATACCCAATAAATGTCTGTCTATATTTTTGTTTGTGTATATTAACAGGTCGATGGTCAAAAATATATGGGCCAGGGACGCAGTAAAAAAGTGGCGCGTATCGAAGCAGCAGCCACAGCCCTTCGCAGCTTTATTCAGTTTAAGGACGGTGCCGTATTATCGCCATTGAAGCCATCCGGCAATTTGGACTTTACCAGCGATGAGCATCTTGAAAATGGTATTGAAAATATTGCCAATGGTAAATTGGTCGATTACATACAGATGATGATATTGATGTTGACCGAAAAGAAACCCAACCTTACCTCGCTTGAAACATCCAAGTTGCCTCTTCAAATGTTTTGCATGAGTCAGAGCAAGTATTAGTAAAATTCAGTTTGTTTTTCCGTTCTTCTTGTAACCTTTTTCGTTTATTTTTTTCTTAATTATTTCTTTATTTCATATTGGTTTGTTATTATTTTGTTATTGGTTGGACCTGTACACACACAGATCGAGACAAATTCAAAAGTATGTATACAACTTATGTATACACAGATAATTGACATTTGCTATTGTTTTCTTGTTTGTATGTTATCCATTAAAAAAATACAGATTAGAGCAGTTACCGAAGCGGCTTATACATACATACATACACACATACATATAGTACATTAATAAATGAAAAACTGGTCCGCTTTAATATACTTTATGTACAGATCCTTGCTGTACCTGGTTTTCTGTGCCTTACATCTACACTTGTATTCATTTATGTTTGTTAATATCTATGATTTTGAGACAATAAATATGTACATAGTATATGCGAACCGAAGCTTACACTTACCTTTGTGTGCACACATGAAAGAAATCCTAACGGGGACACCACAATAACCGGTACTCAATCAGCAGAAATATATCGAACGAAAATATATATACCATTAGTACGTATTTATTCTTTCTACCTAATTAACACATTGTTGCTGTACGAACCAACGAATCAGTATTCGGCCGATATGTGTACATATGTACATATATAGATGTAGCCCTCACTCCGCCAGGCGACGCCACTGAAACTCTGAATCGGCAAGGAGAAATTGCTTTCTCCAATTGTTTTAAAAGCATCCGATTTTAACGTATCTATTTCTGCAATTTTTTGTATGACTTTTAATGTTTATCCACAAAGTCTGCACACAAAATTCTTTTGCTCTAGCCTCTGTTCTCGTCCTGAGTACCGGTATATTAAAATAACACTTCTGTTACATATTTGTGAGATGATGAGAGCATTTATTTTCATTATTTATGTTTTCAATTTAATCTGTATTTTTTTCCCCCGCATATGTTTTTTTTTTTTGATGGTTGGAGACGACCACTGGGAATTCGCGTGTGTAATAAGCATAGATGGCTAAGTTAGGGTTTTTTCTATACTGATACTGAGAGGACAAACAAATATTTCTACTAACTGTCATTTCACACCTGCCTTTGCATAGATGTCAGTAAGAGCGCCATTACCGTCGATGGGCAAAAGAAGGTGCCAGACAAGGGTCCCGTCATGCTACTCTATGAACTGTTCAATGACGTTAATTTTGAGTGCATTAATATTGACAGTGCACAGAACAACTGTCGCTTCAAAATGACTGTAACCATTAACGAAAAGAAATTCGATGGTACCGGTATGTAGAAAATGACATTTAAAAAAACTTTTAAAAAACTCCCTAGTCCATTGATTTTTGGTAGGTCCATCGAAAAAGTTGGCCAAGAATGCCGCCGCGAAGGCAGCGCTCGCCTCGTTGTGCAACATCTCTTACAGTCCGATGGTGGTGCCACAAAAAAATGTGCCACTCCCCATTGATGACAAGTCCTCGTCCATGGAGTTGCCGCAGATACATGCAGATGCGATTGGAAGACTGGTATTGGAAAAGTTTATGGAGGTTATTAAGGGCCAGGAGGCATACTCCCGGCGAAAGGTATTGGCGGGCATTGTTATGACCGAGAACATGAATTTTTTCGAGGCCAAAGTAAGTCGAATGGAAATTTAAAGCAACGTTATTTAATAAACTGATCAAACATATTGAACATTAATTTGTATATTCTTTTCCAAAATAGGTTATATCCGTTTCAACTGGCACGAAATGTGTCAGCGGCGAGCATATAAGCGTCAATGGTGCCGTTCTAAACGATTCTCATGCTGAAATTGTTTCGAGGCGTTGTCTACTAAAGTTCTTGTACGCACAGCTGGATCTTCAGTGCAATCAGGGTATAATTATTTAATTGTATATACTAGTATCAGGGAATTTCGCTCACTCTAATGAGTACCTACCTATTAATATAACTTAAGCTTGAAAATGTTTTTTTGTTAAATAAGTACGTTTACGTATGAATCATTCAAAATGTATAGTCAAACCCGTCAATGAAGTTTGCAGGCTCATTTCTTGTATACACATCAGATGAGATTTGAATAAGAGAGCGGATGCGCTGCTGAGTCCTACATTCTGTAGCCCCTTCACGACTCTTAACCAGCTCTGCGAGTTAACAAGTTTTAGAAAGGAATGCAATTTGTATAAAACAAATACTTAGACTTGACATAGATTAAGTTATCCCATGAATAACTTATATATGTATGTGTTTACACCTCAACCATGTTCAAATATTTATGGCTGGCACTGAACAATTTCTATTCGCATTCGCATTCGCATACAAATTGTTTCGCAAATTGAAAAATCAAACAACGATCCATTTCTGATTTGTTATTCTCTTGAGTTTATGCAATAACTTTTTGTTTTATGCTTCAATGCTCCCCCGTTTTGGTGATTCGGATAAACAAACCGCAGCAGCAGCCTCCTTCTGTTCATTACCCGCCTAGGGAATTTTATAATAGAAAATATATTTAAAGAATATATAAATTTATGTGGTGCTAAGATACGTCTATTTTTCCATGGATCGTCTTATGACATATTTTTTGATTAGCTTTAGGAGGTTCTATTACCAATTTAGAAGTATCAAACAAAAATATTTGTTGTCATGATTTCCATATAGAATTTAATTTCATACATATACACTTGTGTATTGGTTCAAAATAACATGATTTTTCCGATACTTTGGTGTATATATATTATAAAATAGTAAATACTGAACAATATGATCTCCATTTTTGTATTTGTTGAAAATGGGGTAAATGATGAAATTCCCTTAGGAACTTTTAGAAATCTAAAATCGTTTTTACTTTTATTTGTATTTAATTATTTAACTCTTATTCAATTTTCTCTTAATTTTAGCCACAGCATATCAGTCGATTTTCGTGAGGAATACTGATGGGCAATACCCTTATAAACTAAAATCCGGGGTACATTTCCATTTGTATATAAATACAGCACCTTGTGGGGATGCACGGATATTTAGTCCTCACGAAAACGACACAGGTGTTGATAAACATCCAAATAGGTTGGTACAAAAGATCTTTCTAAATACTCTTGCTACTGTTATCATATCTAATGCATTATGTATTATCCACAATAATGCATAATAGCATCAATAAAAAAAAACAACAACAAATTGACATGTTAAACGTATACTAAAAACAAATTGTAAAGAGAAAGTAGAACCAAAATAAGTTATGTATGTATGTTATAAATAACTTAATAATTATTTGTTGGCTAAAATTGACTGAAAAATATACAGTTAAGACGGAACGATAGCTCTTTCTTTTGTATGCATATATAAAGTCGAGCTTTCCTAAGTTAAATCCAACCCAAAACTAAACAAACCCAAATCAAAGTTCCAGCCTCAGTGTAGTCTGTAAAAGTAATGCAGTAAATATTAAGTAAATATGTGTACAAATATTTAGCTTAGAGTCTTTATAAGTTGAATCTTTGTTGTTGGTTTGAACAAAAGAAAAGCTCAGAAAAGCTCGACTCTATATAGTTATACAAATTTATACTACTATATGCAATTCATGTGTATGGAATATATTTCCAATCTGAACAGAAGCATGATTGTATAGACCCAATTTATTATATGTAATTACTATTTAGGGTTTTCCTTTGTACTATTCTACAGTGCACAAATATTGGTCCGAGATCATCCCTAATCAATGCAAAATATTTAATTGATTTAACATTTATCAGCCAAGGAACGGAGCCATATTAAAACCCTACATACTTTTTGTAACTGTCGGTTCAGTCTGTGGTGGCATTTGTATTTAGACTTTAGTTTATAGTTTTTTTATTGTCGTAATTTTAGTGTTAGATATAACTTAATTACTTTAGCGACAGCGAATTCTTTACTAAGCCTTTTCCTTCCTTTTTATACCCGGTACTCATAGAGTAAATAGGGTATATTGTATTTGTGCACAAAGTGGATGTATGTAACACACAAAAGGAAACGTTTCCGACCCCATAAAGTGGCTCAAAAATGAGCCACGCCCCCTTCCGACCCCGCAAAAGGGCGAAAACCACCCAAATCTACAATTTTGAAGATAAAAGATTCCGAAGGGAACGGCCATATCTATCAGATCACCAATTTGGGATTCGATTGGATCATTATTATAGCCAAAATGAAGAAATTAATTTCCAGTGGTTAAACCCACCCTGTCCCGCAGCTTTTGTTGTTTTTTCACATTCTCTAATTCACACTCTGCTTCTGCTTCACTCGGCCCCAGCCTCTGCCGTCCCTCTGCCTCTGCCTCTTCCGACCTTTAACCCACCCCGTCCCGCAGCTTTTATTTGTTTTTTTGTGTGCGGGCGCTGCCTCTGCCTCTGCCGCTAGTCTGCAGTGTGTGGGTCTAGGGAAGGGCGGCGAGCTAACGGAGCTTGTTGGTGTGGAAAGTGTTGTAGATGTAGATGACAGATGAAGAAAAAATTTGAAATTTGACAAAACACCGCTAAGGTGCAGATGTAGTACTGAGTGCCGGGTATAAAAGTTGTGACGCGTAAGAAGTGTCTCACACGTCCCTTCTCGTTTTTTGTGTGCGGGCGCTGCCTCTGCCGCGAGTCTGCAGTGTGTGGGTCTAGGGAAGGGCGGCGAGCTAACGGAGCGTGTTGGTGTGAGAAGTGTTGTAGATGTAGATGACAGATGAAGAAAAAATTTAAAATTTGACAAAACACCGCTAAGGTGCAGATGTAGTACTGAGTGCCGGGAATTAAAGTTGTGACGCGTAAGAAGCGTTTCACACGTCCCTTCTCGTTTATTTTGTTTTTGGAGATCTTGGAAAAGCCATTGTACGATACACAAACCCTAAACAAAATAACTCGATAACCTCAGACCATTATTTGTTCGCAGTATAATGTTGCCACGTTTTGAAATACGCTTAAAAAAAATTGTATTTTATTTATATTTTTCGTGTCAATTTTTACATTTTACTATGCTGCCATTTGTTCATCTGTGTTTCTGTGGCTTAAATCATTGCAACGTAACGTCCTTGATATCATCCTTGACTCTAAACAAAACCAAATCAACCTAAACCAAAAACAGAAAAGCTCGTGGGCAATTGCGTACGAAAATCGAGTCCGGCGAAGGTACAATACCCGTTAAGAGTAGCGATGGCATACAAACCTGGGATGGTGTACTACAGGTAAGCCAAATGATCTATATTGATATGTTCGTATACGGAATAACATAATGCTTTGTCATATAATATACAGGGTCAAAGATTGCTTACAATGTCTTGCTCGGATAAAATTGCACGTTGGAACATTGTGGGTATACAAGGTTCCTTATTGTCTTCCATAATTGAGCCAGTGTACCTGCATTCCATTGTATTGGGGAGTCTGCTGCACCCTGAACATATGTATCGTGCTGTGTGTGGACGAATAGAAAAGTCTATCCAAGGCTTGCCGCCGCCATACCATTTGAATAAGCCACGACTGGCATTGGTCACATCGGCTGAGCCGCGCAATCAGGCCAAGGCACCAAATTTTGGCATTAATTGGACCATCGGAGATGTTGAATTGGAAGTGGTCAATTCGCTGACTGGCCGAACTATCGGTGGTCAAGTATCGCGAATCACCAAGCAAGCGTTTTTTGATAAATATGGATTTTTAATGAAAAACTTACCAGGTATTTTGAACCGCAGTGTAACCACAGATTACGGCCAGACCAAAGCCAACGTCAAGGATTATCAGGTATGCATCGATTGCATTCCGATATGCATTTTTTCAATAGATATAACCACGAACTTTTTTCTTTGCAGACGGCTAAACTGGAATTGTTTAGCGCCTTCAAGCGGGAGGATCTTGGCAGCTGGCTAAAGAAACCAATAGAACAAGATGAGTTCGTTCTTATCGAATGACTGCATTCAGCGATACTATATTTGTTAAAAAAAGACAAAAGCAACGGCAAGCAATTAATAGAATTAGATCAAATAGCTTTAAAGACAAATTGTAATAACGATGCGAGTTTGGTGCAAAAACAGCGAAACAAATTTCATCTTAACGAGAATGAGTATGAGAATGAAAATGAAAATGAGAACCTGCCAACAATGTGTCCCAAAATAATTAAAGGCAAGCACGAGGATGCTAATGCTCGATATATGATACAGGACGATAACTACGGCTCTAGAATATTTATAGAATAGAATGTAGTCTTTATGCTGGAACTGAGTAAAGGAGTATTATGGCGTTTTTTTTAAATCAATTCCTTTTATAATCAACACACAACGCCCTTCCCCCAACACACCCACACACAAAATTATTTTTCACTTAAAATTGAACCCTCTTGTTGCATTCTATGTAACCCTCACTCACATAGAGCGAAAAAGCCTCTCAGCTATACAATAAAAACACACTGTTAAAATACTTAGATATTTTTTTTTTTTTTTTGTATCCATATTTTGAAGAATGGAGAAAAACATATTGTTACAAACAAACAAAGAAACAACGCGAAAATAACAATAATCTATACATGGATCTAGAAATGAATCTGTTTATGATTAAGTATAAATGGGTAATGTATGTTGTAAAGTAATGTTACAACGACATAAACGAATAAATTAAATTTAATTAATTAATAACAAAACCTTCAGTAGCCTTTAGGGAGAAACAGACGCATCATTTCCACGTATCTTACTTCAGATCGACCATTCACAAACTAAGCTTTCACCAATTTTTGCAAATGGAAAAATTACTATCTACAATTTGGGTTACAAAATAGACAAACCAACAAATAATCCCCCCGTTTATCCAAAGTTTCTGTAGATTTGTTTGATAGTTACAAAAGTTAGTTTGAAATACTTATCTTATGAATATGAATTAAGATAGTAATCAATAGATTGGTTAACAGTTTTACAAAATACATATACATATTTAAAAGACACGTTTTTCTGTATTATTGTATTGTAAGCATGAAGCTTCTAATCTCGTTGTTTATGTGCAACCATAGGAACACTCTATTTATTTATCCAATTTAAGGAGTGGAAATGCAAATGCTTACCACAACTTGTGATTTTTTTTAGCCTCACTGCTTCCGAAAAATCTTCCAATATGTATAGACTCACACTCCTGCGTCTCTAGTAATTCAATAATTACAATTTGTAAGCTAAATATTTCTACCTTCAATCTTCCAATCAGTAGTTGCTGATGATATTTTCTCAGGGGTTTTGTTTATGGGCCCTGAAACTACATATTACTGAGATACTTATTGCTGAACAAATTCGTAAAAACACACAGTTTGAAAATTTGCAGTCTGATGACATTGCTATGTGCATGTGCATAACCATACCATACCATATATAGGCCATACCGTATATAGAAATACATAGAGTATGAGAGTACATTGTGAAAATGTACTTCAGGAATTTCAATAGGCGCAATTGACATTCAATAACGTAATTAACACGTATTTTTAAACTACAACTTGCTTGAAATAATCTTAAATGGTAAATGGCCGTGCCCAAATACACAGATATCCTCCAGTAGGAGGCTTGACAACAAAATATTATTGCTTAACAAATACAAAAATGTACTGCTACACAATACACAGAAGTGAAGAGTATCACATGATGATTAGAGCAGGGCAAAACACACTTAATACAGTAACAGTAACACAGTAAGGCCCCTAGTCGGCTTTCCTCTTCGATTTTTTCTCCACAAACCAATTTTGAAACACCTCTCTTGCATGTATGAATAGTATGAATTAGTATGAGTAATGAGTAATTAAAGAAAATGTTTATATGCGAATATTTTGATACATAATTTCGTTTTTTATTGACTTGCCTTATATTATGTGAGTATTTCCATGTTACCAAAATACAAAGATACACCAATATATACGTTTTTGTTTGTGCTTCACTTTACGTGAAAGTGATTCGATTTATGTATAATCTGGGATTATTTTCCGATAGATTTACATAGTTTGTTTTGTAGCTTTTTGGTAACCGCGAAAGCAAAACGCTCCGTTCAATTTTCTGCATTACTTGTTTATGTATTTATATATACAAAAATATAGTATATACATATACCTACGCGGCGACATACATACATATATATTAAATAAGTAATATTTGCATAAAATACATAAACCTTATAAAACAAAAGTTGATCTTATATAAAATACTGTGATACTAAATTTTACTAGTACTTCCAGCATAGCTGCATTTTATCCATTCTTAAATATTCTATGTTATAAAAAAAAACAGCAGCAACAGCTAATATAATCACAAAAAGACGAAAAACAAAAAAAAACATTTTTTTAAATAATATACTAAATATAAAAAGAAATTTAAACAATGCTTGTCTACATTAGATTTTCAAATAAGAAATTTTACAAAATACTTACTTATTCATAGTAAAGAGTAAAGAGTAGGTATAACTCGGGTTTCTGAAATATAATTTTGAAATTTGGCAAAAAAAAATTGCAATCCAAAATCCAAATCCGAAAACAAAGGCACCAAACCGTGGAGCTAAACATGAATAAATATAGATGAACTTCACTCTTTCTGTAGATGGAAACAAGACCAAAACCAAAATCTGTTCAATACTTGATTCTCTGACTAGAATATAGAAATATTCGAAAGTAATTACAGAAGCTCATGTGGTTATGTTAGTTAAAAGATGGAACTAATTAAGGAAATAAGGTTATTATTGTTCAATATTTAATAGATATATTTATCTTATCAACTAATGGTTGAGACTTTTTCTATTTGGTTGACAATAATCGTGTATGCAGTGAATCCCCAGCGAGACAAAATATGGGAATTTTTTTTTCGTTGTGATAGCGAAGAGACACAAAATTGTTCTTGATTGCGAATAAGGAGCGAACGGAATAAGAACGTCTCTTACAATACAACTTTAATCGATAAGTCGGGTTTTCTTTTCTCTTATGGAATGTCATTCTTATTTAAAATTAGTCGAAGCAGATTGATCGAAATATAGTTCTTATCAGAAACACCCGTCACTGCTAGACAACTTATCATCAAGTTAAAGACCCATAGATTTTGAAAAAGTTCTTTCCCCCTCACCTAAAAAAAGTTGATGAAATAGCAGCACTATAGCGTATATAGTATATAGAATCTAATAAAAACGAAAAACGGAAGAGTTGAATGAAGAGTTGCTCAAAAGAATATCGAACACTTTCAGATCTCATTACCATCATTTATTTTCGACATTGAATGTGAGGCAGCATCAGCACCGCTGAGCTACATAGATAAATGCCAAGGGATACGAAAACGTCACTAAAAGTTTCTTCCCAGATTAAATGCAGAACATTCATCAAAATGTAAATCTAATACTATTTGTTGTTTGAAGGAAGAAAACAAAATTTTCATCCTTCTGCGATTGTACGGAGATTACAAAAATATTATTATTTTATCTACAAATACAATAAAAGTCAAACCAAAATATGCATTACGTATTTGATTTTAAATTTAATGTTGTAAGATTATAATCAATAATGAATCTATGAAAAACTGCGACAAACTTATTCCCGGTATGAGAAAGTGAAAAATATAGATACATACATAGATGATCAGTGATAATTTCTCATTTTAAAGATACCTCCCCAAAAATAAGTTATTTAAGTGCAGTTGTATACGTGCATATAGTAACAACAAATTATCATCATCTTATTCTGAAAGAAAAACAAAGACAAAAACAAAACAAAATGTGGTTTAAGCTACAAACAAACACAAACACCAACAAGTTCATTTTCATACAGGCATGTAATCATAAGTAAAATAAACTGCTATATATATATAAATATATGCACTTCACTTCGTTCATACCCTCATACCTGGCTTAACTGCAATTTGGATACATTTATTATTCTAGTCACACCCAACATACAC
>NW_022995758.1:292557-502390 GCF_900245975.1 Drosophila guanche | reverse complement strand
AAGACGGACGGACGGACAGACGGACAGACAGACATGGCTCTATCTACTCGGCTATTGATGCTGATCAAGAATATATATACTTTATGGGGTCGGAAGCGCTTCCTTCTGTGCGTTACATACAACCGTTATTCCACACAAATACAATATACCCTATTTACTCTTCGAGTAACGGGTATAATTAGTCGAAGCAGATTGATCGAAATATAGTTCTTATCAGAAACACCCGTCACTGCTAAACAACTTATCATCAATTTAGAGACCCATAGATTTTGACAAAGTTCTTTCCCTCATCTAAAAAAAGTTGATGAAATAGCAGCACTATAGCGTATATAGTATATAGAATCTAATAAAAACGAAAATCGGAAGAGTTGAATGAAGAGTTGCTCAAAAGAATATCGAACACTTTCAGATCTCATTACCATCATTTATTTTCGACATTGAATGTGAGGCAGCATCAGCACCGCTGAGCTACATAGATAAATGCCAAGGGATACGAAAACGTCACTAAAAGTTTCTTCCCAGATTAAATGCAGAACATTCATCAAAATGTAAATCTAATACTGTTTGTTGTTTGAAGGAAGAAAACAAAATTTTCATCCTTCTGCGATTGTACGGAGATTACAAAAATATTATTATTTTATCTACAAATACAATAAAAGTCAAACCAAAATATGCATTACGTATTTGATTTTAAATTTAATGTTGTAAGATTATAATCAATAATGAATCTATGAAAAACTGCGACAAACTTATTCCCGGTATGAGAAAGTGAAAAATATAGATACATACATAGATGATCAGTGATAATTTCTCATTTTAAAGATACCTCCCCAAAAATAAGTTATTTAAGTGCAGTTGTATACGTGCATATAGTAACAACAAATTATCATCATCTTATTCTGAAAGAAAAACAAAGACAAAAACAAAACAAAATGTGGTTTAAGCTACAAACAAACACAAACACCAACAAGTTCATTTTCATACAGGCATGTAATCATAAGTAAAATAAACTGCTATATATATATAAATATATGCACTTCACTTCGTTCATACCCTCATACCTGGCTTAACTGCAATTTGGATACATTTATTATTCTAGTCACACCCAACATACACTTCCTATGAACACTTGGAATCTCTTTTTGAAGCTTTAGTTATGTGATTTTTATTTTGTATCCTTACTTTGTCCATTAAGATGTTCGATGCTTGAACCATTATATGTCGGAACATCGAATATTGGACATTGAATACAAAAGTCCAGCGAACTATTTTCCTGTATAATTTAATCGCTAGATATTTGAAGTAGTTTTTTGTTTCCTAATTGAAAGTCTTCAAGTTTTTGTTTTTTATTGAACAATTAGGCCGTTAAGCGATGTATGAGAGTATATACACAATTTGTATACATATAAAATCACTCGTTTAACGTTTAAACATTAAAAAACTACATACCCACATATATACTACATACCCAAACATACATACAAACAAACATGCATATATGAATACAAAAATATACGTAAAATTATGTTGTTTGTCGACTTTAGTCTATGTATCCGAAAAAAAGAAATTATACCAAACAACTGGAAAAACAGTGAACAAAAAACAACAAAAATATGCTTAAGAATTCCAATAACAGGACACAAGGACACACAAAACACTTTGAATACCTTAAACAAAAAAAATGCAAGATAAATGAAAACAAAATATAAATGAAAAGCCACTCTCAAAGAATTAGAATGAATATTAAGATTGCCTTTGTTCAATGGAAAAGATTTGTATTAGACGATTATATAATCGACTGTCTGCCAATAAAATTAACCATGAATAACATTAAGCCGAAATTAAACTTTATAAGCTTATGAATACTTGGAAAACAAATCGTTCGGTCTCCAAAACTATTGTAAATGACAATTAAATAAACTACCAATATGATATAACAACAATAAACACAAACACTGTGTACCAATTTTGAATTGAGTGTAACTCTCTTACTATCTACTATACCGTAAGTATGTACACATGTATACATATATGGTTTTATTTTATCAAAGTTCTGGTAAGGCTTCTGTCCTGTTTTCAACATCTTATCGATTTTTTGTTGCACTGTTTTATTGTTTTTGACGCCGTTGTTCAACTTTAATGTTCTTTTAAATCATGCAAATCCGTATGGAAAATACAATTGGTTTGCTCTGGAATCTTGCATGGTGTGTGAGTGCTTCCTTGCCTCCTCTCTGATGTTCCCAGGGTGTCTTCAGAGTGCGCTCAAGTGGGATAGGGATACTGCAATGGCGTACATACTCGTAAGTACAAATATGTAAATATTTAAATTTCCGTGTTGCTTTATTTTGCTTTCTAAAAACGAACGATTTTACAATAATTTTTAACGGTGTACAAAGTTATTCGCCGGTTCGTTCTCGTTGCGGAAATGTTCGTGAGAAGCTCACATGTTAATATTGGCCTATCTACACCGTCTTCCCCTTACAAACTCCATTTAAAAGCAATACAGATATTTTGATACAAATTTTTATACCCGGTACTCGAAGAGTAAATAGGGTAAATTGTATTTGTGCACAAAGTATGTAACACACAGAAGGAAACGTTTCCGACCCCATAAAGTCTTTATATTCTTGATCAGCATCAATAGCCGAGTCGATTGAGCCATGTCTGTCTGTCCGTCCGTCCGTCTTGTTTCTCGGCTAGTTCTCAGAGACTATAAGAGCTAGAGCCACCAAATGTTGCATCCAGACTGCTATATGCTCACACTGAAAACAGTTTCCTTTTATCTTCAAAATTGTAGATTTGAGAGGTTTTCGCTCTTTTGCGGGGGCGGATGGGGGCGGGGCTCATTTTTGAAATACACTGGTTTCAGTATGAGCATACAGCAGTCTGGATGCAAAATTTGGTGGCTCTAGCTCTTATAGTTTTTGAGAACTAGCCGACAAACAAGACGGACGGACGGACAGNAGAATTCCAATAACAGGACACAAGGACACACAAAACACTTTGAATACCTTAAACAAAAAAAATGCAAGATAAATGAAAACAAAATATAAATGAAAAGCCACTCTCAAAGAATTAGAATGAATATTAAGATTGCCTTTGTTCAATGGAAAAGATTTGTATTAGACGATTATATAATCGACTGTCTGCCAATAAAATTAACCATGAATAACATTAAGCCGAAATTAAACTTTATAAGCTTATGAATACTTGGAAAACAAATCGTTCGGTCTCCAAAACTATTGTAAATGACAATTAAATAAACTACCAATATGATATAACAACAATAAACACAAACACTGTGTACCAATTTTGAATTGAGTGTAACTCTCTTACTATCTACTATACCGTAAGTATGTACACATGTATACATATATGGTTTTATTTTATCAAAGTTCTGGTAAGGCTTCTGTCCTGTTTTCAACATCTTATCGATTTTTTGTTGCACTGTTTTATTGTTTTTGACGCCGTTGTTCAACTTTAATGTTCTTTTAAATCATGCAAATCCGTATGGAAAATACAATTGGTTTGCTCTGGAATCTTGCATGGTGTGTGAGTGCTTCCTTGCCTCCTCTCTGATGTTCCCAGGGTGTCTTCAGAGTGCGCTCAAGTGGGATAGGGATACTGCAATGGCGTACATACTCGTAAGTACAAATATGTAAATATTTAAATTTCCGTGTTGCTTTATTTTGCTTTCTAAAAACGAACGATTTTACAATAATTTTTAACGGTGTACATAGTTATTCGCCGGTTCGTTCTCGTTGCGGAAATTTTCGTGAGAAGCTCACATGTTAATATTGGCCTATCTACACCGTCTTCCCCTTACAAACTCCATTTAAAAGCAATACAGATATTTTGATTCAAATTTTTCAAGTTAAAGTTGGCGTAGAGTTTTGTTTTATTTATTTAAAATGTATCTTACTCGAAATCTTACAACTGGCCGCACGCTGGATCGGCTAGCGGGAGTTACGAATAAGTACACGCTGTGGTAGTGTTTTAATTATTTATGGTTTATTTAATCAGAATCAATGCCGGTACAATAGGCTCGGTTGAGTATCTGTGTCAAACCACCCTCAACAACTCAAAAACTGGAATCCACTCGGGTGTTGCCGAAGTGCATTGCCAGAAGTCGTTGGCCAGATGTCGTCTGCCAGGTGTCGTTTGCCAGGTGTCTGGCATCCACTCGGATGTTGCCGAAGTGACCTGCCAGACGTCGTTTGCTCGAAGGGGTTTAGAAGGGGGGTACCGTGACGGTAACTCCGAATTGTTCGACTAAGTGATTGTCGTAGCTTAATTCATTGATCATGACCACGCAGTTGTTATATTTGACTAGAGCAGAGCCGTCTATCTGCATGGTTGGTGACAGGTTGCTGAAATTTTCGTATTCTTGGTGTTAAAGATGAATTTGAACCCTCTTATAGGTTCCAAAGTTTGTTCCTGTGCACCTGCCCCTGTTGCGTCGCAGGTTGCTACTTCTCCGTTTAGAATTTCTTTTAGGCAGTTGACATCATATGTACAACTTACACTACTATGTACACTTATTACTAAATGTTTTACAATATTCGTGTATGCTATTATATGCTTCTTTTTTTTTTTAAATAGGGTAATTGTTTCTTGTTCCTAGCTAATGTGCCTGCTAATGTTTTGGAATCTAACAAATGTTTCATGTCTTTCAATAATTATAACTTGAATATACCGATTTCATGTTCCTGGTGATCTGTTTGACAATGGTTCCTAGGCCATTAACTAGTCTTCTCTTTTGTCTTTGTTTTGGCATTACAATGTTGAGTCTTTCTTTTAATTATGACAATGTTTTTTTTTAAATATCTAAAGCTCTTCCGAGAATTTGATACCCTTTAAGTTTAAGTGTGGTTTCAAATTGATCTAAGTATGCTTTCTCTAAGATCTTGTGTCTAAATGCAATGTGAGAGTACCTTTTAAGAATTGATTACCTGAGCCGTACCTAGTTCTAGTTTTGCCAGGGGTCTCCCTGGTAAAGTCGTTGAACGTTGAGTGATTGTCCGAAAACAAGTGGAAATCTTTAAGTATTTATTTTTAAATTGGATGATCGTTAGGGTTGGTGGTATTGGTTCTGTTCTTTAGTTTTGATTTGTATATTTTCTGTCGTTTGGCTGATATTATGGTAGGACCGGTGTCTTCTAGAACTTTATGTTCGGAAAAGCGTGGAGTTAATTTATTTCTTCTATTTTCTTTTCTGAAAACTATTGTGTATACTTCTAGGTTTTGGGGTTGAATTCTGTCTTTGTTAATATTCGAAGTTCTGTCTTGTTTTATCTTTAATAATTTGTCTCTAATATCTGGGTATAGTTTCTCCTGGAACGTGTTTAATCTTTGTAGGTATTCGTGTTCGTTGTTAAATTGAGCTGTTTTCTCGAATATGTGGGTTTTTTCCGAAAATAGTAAGAATGGTTTGAAGTTAGTTGCAGAATAAATAGCGTTGTTGTTTGTGATTAATGTCTCCCAAAGTATCTCATCATGATCACTTGAGAGTTTTTCTTTCTTTCTTGATTCGTAAATTATTCTGTAGATTTCGGTTAGGGACGAATGTAATCTCTCCACCGGGGAGTTACTTGAAGATTGTTGAAATGATGTTGTATGTCGTATTGTAAGAAAAAGTCAATACAAATTCTGCCTGCAAATTCTGATCCTTGATCGCATATGAGATTTTTGGGTATTCCGTGAATGCTTGGGAGAAAACGAATTGCGTCTGGAATTGGTAATGAAGAAAAAACGTCCATTGTGTTGGTGGTACAGGCTAATTGGTTGGGTTGGGGTGGACTTGGGTTCGATGTCATGGTTGTTGAACTAGTCGGGTCTCGAATTAAATCTTGTTCGATATGAATTTCCCTGATATCTTCAAGACTAACTGCACTTCTTGTCTTGCTTCTAGTTGTGGGGGTTAACTTCTTGACTCTGTTAATGTTATTCATCTAATCTGTTTTTAATTTTGTTCATTATTGTGTATGTGTGTGTGTGTGACAAAGTGTACTTATTCTTATTAGCTAATATAGTGTGTGTGTTGTTTATAGTGTTATCTTATATTTAGTATTGGATGGATATATTTAAATTGTTGAATTATATCTGGAATGAGTGGACTTAAGATTGTCTGAAATTGGACTCGTGTATGAGAATGTGTGGGTTAAGTTTGTTTAGTATAGTTGCTGTATCTTAGTCGATTGTATTCCGCGTCCTGCATGTGTCCCCTCAAGTTAGTGCGTACTGCAGCTAAAGTGAAATGAACATAATTAGTATCAGAATATGGAATTGACACGTCTTATAAAAATGTATACTGTTTACTCATGAGCTTTTGCGTTTCACAGCGATCTTCCGTGTCAATGCGCACGGCATATAACACGAAATGAAAACACTGTTTCAGCCGCTGGACCTAATTTTTTTTTTCTCTCTTTATATTTACAATCTGTTTTTAAACAATAAGTAAATTGTACAATTAATATTCAATTAACAGAAATAGCAGTTTTCCAATGAGCCCTGCTATTATATATAACATATTTTTAGTTTGTTGGATTTATCTATCAGGGATATCGAGAATGTGGTATCTTTTCAGTCTTCCTACTGTTAGGCTATTGTCTAATAGACTTAAGGCTAAATTGTTTTCGTGGTTGTGGAGTCTGTCGATGTATTTCTTACTGGACCTAATGAGTATTAATTTGTATGTATTTTTCCAATCTCCACACTATTCTGTGCGATGCAGTTGTATTTTTTAAACCCGGTACTCGAAGAGTGAATAGGGTATATTAAATGAGTGTGGAATAACGGTTGTATGTAACGCACAGAAAAATCTGCTGTGAAACCTAGCGGTCATTATTGCACAGAATGTGCAGGGAAAAAGTACCAATTTTATTGCTGTTTTAAATATCTCATAAATTGGAAAATACGATTAACTGATCCAATTTTTTTGATGCATTTTATTTATTAGTCTTTTTACTACGTGTTCTGTAATGTGAACGATATCTAGTGGTTGGCGATGTCTTATACATCTAGATGTAGTCCTGAGTGCCGGGTATAAAAGTTGTGACGCGTAAGAAGCGTCTGACACGTCCCTTCTCGTTTTAAGTTGTGTAGCTGTGACTGAAAGATTACAAATTGTTTCGGAAAGTACATTTATATGATTGCAAAATAATATAATTTTCATTGTGTTCGTTTGCCAATAATATTTAGTAATAATAATGAAAAAGTTACATCCTGAAATAGTCTCCTTTTTAAATAACAAATATTTGATTGAAAATCCAACGAACTGATTAAATTATTTTACGTTACTAAAAACACACTAGTGTGCCATTCATGTAGTTGTCATCGAACATAACAAATTCATAAACATTCAACGTCGCATCTCGACTAACTAACTACAACACAAATTTCATTATTTCCCAATAATAAATATATTTATTAAATTCTCGAATCGTCGTCGAATCGTCATGTCCAACCCACCAGTTCGCCGTGTAACAACACTGAAAGGCATTTTATCAATGCCGCGAGTCGTTCGGGGTCGAAATTTTTTGAAGGAAAATAAATTGAGCTTGCGCCAGCTTGAGAAATCAACAACTGAGAAGCTAGATGCCAAGAAGCCAGTGCGTCCTAAATGGATGCCAAATATGCGCCGCGAGGGCTCTGAGATGTTGGATTCGAAATCAGACAGACCTTCACCGGTATCGGAGAACAAACAGAACAAGACCCAGGACAAAACCATCCTGGCACGTAACCGTAAAAGCTTGCGTTCGTATCAACAATCGGGTCTGGCCGGTTCAGAGTCTGACGAGCGTTTCGGCGGTTTGGAAGAGCCCCACACTGCCTTTGATGATCTGTCGGAGAAAACTGAGAAAGATTTTGTTCACTCGACGGACTCAGAGTACTGCAGTTCTTGTGGCACACAACGCAGCGCCACGAGCATTGGCACACAGACGGAGGACATCAAGGATGAACTCTATCTTACAAATGCCCTTAAAAAGTAAGAAAATATAACTGAAGCCATACATACCTTAATGTAACATATTTGTACTCTTTTAGATGCAGTTTTGATGGTGGATCCACGCTGTCCAATCAGTACAACGATAATGATGAAGACGAGGAGCTGCTCTCGCCTCGCAAAAATATGAATGACTGGAACAAAATGCCAATGCCCGATTATGATCTAAACACTGAAGTTGCTTCGGATGAGGAGGCTCCTCTCAGTGCCCGCAGCCGCTATACAGTGGCCACAATGGCGTCAACTGCCACGAGCACCACTTCGATAGGTTCCAAGCGCCGCGAGCACAAGCTTGGCTCACGTGACCAGTTGCGTCTTCCGCGTTACTTGGAGAAGATGAAGCGTGAAAGCGCCGCCGCTTTGGCCAAACAGCTTGCCGATACACCAGATCCAGACTGTCCACGCGGTCACAGTCTGCTCACGGAGCAGGAACGTCTAGGCCGCTTGAATAGCGCCCAGAGCCGCTATGACGATCTCATTCGTGAGGTAAATCACATGCCCTTCACCTCACAGAGTCTGTGGGTGCGCAGTCGAAAGGACGAAATAAACAAAGAGCTGGACTTAGTCGATAGGGAGATCCGTTTATACTCAAAGCCCAAGGTCTACATCGACTCCAGCAAATCCTATTTTAAGTAAATCCCGATAGCTGTGCTCGAAGAAAAATTACCCCTGTTCATTAACTTATTGGTATTCAGTTTCAAATTCAAATTAATATTCGTTAAAGCTACAAGGTTGTTCTTTTTATAACCGGGACTCGAAGGGTAAATAGGGTATATTTCATGTGTATGTGCACAAAAGTGGATGTATGTAACGCACAGAAGGAAACGTTGGCTCCCCCATAAAGTATATATATTCTTAATCAGCATCAATAGCCGAATCTATATCTGTCTTTCTGTTTGTCCGCCTGTCCGTCCGTCCTTACGTCTTGTTTGTCGGCTAGTTCTTAGAGACTATAAGAGCTAGAGCCACCAAATGTTGGCTCCGGACTGCTGTATGCTCACACTGATACCAATGTATTTAAAAAAATTGCCCCGGCCCAATCCGCCCAAGCAAATAGCGAAAATCTGCTGTATCCACAATTTCGAAGATAAAAGAAAACTAAAAACGCCATTCCCTAGGAAATGACTATATCTATTTTGATCATTATTATAGCTACAATGAAAAAATTAATTTGCAGTGTCTAAACCCACCCTGTCGCGCAGCTTATATTTGTTTTTTTTCACATTCACATCATTCACACTCTGCTTCGTGCAGTCAGCGGCCTCTGCCTCTGCAGTGCCCCTGCAGACTGTGTCTCTAGGGGAGGGAGGCGAGCTTAAAGAGCGTGTTGGCGTGAGAAGTGATGAAGATGTATATGACATACATATGTAAAAAAAAAACCTAAAATGTAAAACTGGAAAATAACCACTATGGTACAGATGTACTACTGAGTACCGGGTATAAAAGTTGTGACGCGTCCCTCCTCGTTTTAATACCCGGTACTCGAAGAGAAAATAGGGTGTATAGTATTTTTGTGGAAAAATATATGTATAATATACATATATTTCTGATCAGCACCAATAGTCGAGTCGATATAGCCATGTCTGCCTGTCCGTCCGTCTGTCCGTCCGTCCGTCTGTCCGTCCGTCCGTCTGTCCGTCTGTCCGTTTTGTTCTTGTGCTGGATCTCAGAGACTATAAGAGCTAGAGCCACCCAATTTTGCATCTATATGACTTTATGCTCACACTGTTGCAAGTGTGTATCAAAATTTCGCGGGGGGCGTAGAAATAATGTAAAAATCAAATGTAAAATTGCAACTACGTACCGGGTATAAAGGTTGTGACGCGTAAGACGCATCTCGTTAAATACGTTAAGACGTTAAATAGCAAATTCATTTAGCTATAGGTAACTACACACATAATTATAATTTGTTTATCACAGTTTTTCGTAGCAGTTGTTGTTTTTCCACATAGCATGCAGGTTTCGTCGACAACGAACTTGTTGTTTTGTCCATAACAGCCCGCTGTTAACGAAACCCGACTTCAATGTGGATTTTAAGCATAGGAAACTTCTAAATAAATATTCTTCGAAGTAAATATAATATAAATATCAGAATTGGTCTTGGTACGCTGATGCTGCTAGAAACTCGAAAGTAAGATTCCACGCACAGTGGAAATATATCACATGTTGGATTGTTTGGATTTACATGTGTTTACAGTGTACAAATGAGGGTCCACGAACAATGAAACTCTAAAACAATTCTAAGTTTTTCGAATTTCATTGAAAATAAACAGTTGTATTTTCATAGATGGTTTAACTTATATTGCTCAGGCGTACGATGGCCCATTGTCTTGTCCGCTGCGCAGTTGTTTCCATATTTGATTTTCCTCATGATTAAATGCTTCAAAGTCAATGGTCAAAGATGGTCTATCAACAACGCAGAAACGTTTGCTGAAATGTTTAGACTGTTAAAAAAGATGTGTTGTGGGTAATTTTCCTGATTTCCTGAGAGCATGCGAATAAGACCTTTTCACGGTACATTTAAAAATCGAATTTCTCTTTGAAGGCAGTCATCGTGGATGGCACGCATCAGACCACTGAGGAGTGTAGGCTGAAAGCAAAAATGTTGATGAGTGTTAGATATGTTCATATATTACTGCAAATATGGATATTGTCGATGGTGGAGTAACAGCCACAAAAATAAGCAAGTAAATAATTCACTTAAAATCAAATAAAATGTAATTTACTTTCAACGGAAGGAAGGAAATTCTGTGCGCAGAACAGCACTCAGAGGAGGGGTGTCACTTAAGCCGACAGTCGTGGCCCAGCGCGGCACGGCTACTGTTCGGTTCTGTCTGTTTTACTGCTTATAAAATGCAGACAGTTCATCCTGCGGGTAGAGGACAGGACAGCGTGAATCAAGCGACTAACAGCAAAAAAAAAAAGAATTAGGGGGAAAAAGGAATTGGCTACAAAAAAATACAAACCAGAGGCAAAGCTAACTTTTACGGACCGAAGTTTCTATACTCTAAAATATAGATGACAAATAAATTTACATATCTATCGTCTGAGTTTTTAAACGATTTTTTCTGATGGTACGACAAAAATAAAGTGAAACTATTTGTTGATTTATCTTCTGAGATAAACTGAGAAATAAGTTTAGAAATGGGAACTCATCTTTTTAGAGATTTGCTTTTGATATGGTTATATTTTATAAAGTATATGTATACTCAGCTTCCCACTGAGCAATTCTAAGCATGATACCCTTTTCAAGGATATCAACTGACTGGCAGAATTTATTCTGATTATTTTATTCTTAACCGGCTCTGGAAAAACATTTAAAATCGCACTTTTGATAGTTATTTTCTTATTCTTCAACTTTCGCAAAATGTGAAAATAGTTTTTAGTTTTATAGTATGCTCTGCGCTAACATTCCAACAAAATCGTTCAAAGTATTCAGAACTGACTCACATTACCTACAAATCACATCACAATCTTCATAAATAATAAACAAACGTAAAGAAACGATAAAAGCCATCATGTTTCTGAACTTGTAAGCATACAATTGGAGAGTATTGATCAAAATTAATCGTTTCCTTTATAGAGTAAGTAAGGTTCTCTTTACTGGCGCGCAGCAAAAAATACAAAAAATAAATTTTAATGAAACCAACGACAATCAGAAGCACCGAGCGCCGAATACAAAAGTGACAATGCGCTCAATCAATTTAAATCTAAGAAATGGACTCAAAAATTGTCACATCGTGAAGAAGTCTCCACCCTTGGATACAGTCCAAGTTGTTTCAAAAATTGAGGGCAGGCTAAGCGATGGCATTATCAAATTAACGAATCCAACAATGATCCAGATGGGTGAAGCCATACAAACCGCAAAACTTACTGGCAAACGTATTTTAATCAGTGAGAAAGACTTAAGCACAGATGATGGTAAACTGCCGCTAACTTTCGTTGCTCAATCCCAGTACAAAACCAACATGAGTCGCTTCTTGGGAAGTTTTAGGACTAAACAATTGCATAAGCCCCATTTGCACAAACACAAATTTGTACAGGAAAAGAAGAATGCTCAGAAACCAAAACTTGACCACGAGATTCATGTTTTCACGGCTGAATCTCGAGAATTAATGCGCCGTTCAATCTCTACCGATGACGTCCACAATAAAAAGCGATCATTGGATGTGCCAGAGCTATCAGTGATGCGGGTATGTTCAGAGAATCGGGTGATATCTATCCGTGAAATTGACAGTGACGAAAGTGACTGCGAATCATTGACTGAATCAGTGGACTCAATAAAGGATATGTCGGCTTTTAAGCCCATCGACAACATGCGGCTTGAGCTTATTTCACCTGTTAAATATTTGACAGCCTCTGCTAAGCCACTAGAATTGAATCCACCACAAACTGCGCTGCTATGTTATATGATTGATTTCGCTCACTTGGTTTTCGTGATTGCCTGTCTTCGCGGAATATTTTAGGCAAAATTTCATGATTCCTAATGGGTAATGGGATCCATTTAGTTGTGAATTCCAAAATCTAGCTCGCTTCTCAAGTAATACAAAATGTTTATGTATTTGGTAAAAAAATTCTTAAGGTTCCCAGCCCCATCTATTTGTGAAAGCAATTGTTTTATAACTGAATAAAAACGTTGTAAGAAACATAAGTTATTTATTAGTCTAGTGAATTTCTGGACCAGTTGCCGGGCGGAGACGAGTAAATATATGTAATTGTGCATACATATGTAGATACTCTTACATACATTTTTTTGTATGTACATTTACTATATACATATTTACATAGGCAGGTGAGAGCCTAACACTTTTGTGCACTTCTGTACATTTTAAACTTGAAATCTTCTTCCCATAATTCAACCGTAAAATGAAAAGCCCAGGAAGTTTTCCAAGTCACACGATGAAGCAACATCCAGTCAGAGTCCTAAAGGCGGTCTGGCCAGAGGCACTCACAGTGGCAGTGGCTGTGGCAGTGGTAGGCGAGAGAATCAAACACCAGGATTCAGGACTCAGGATTCGGGCACGATGGTGCCTGGGCTGGCCTGGGCTGGGGGTATTGGGGTATAGGTATAGAAATGTTGTTAACAGCTAACACTGCCAGTGGTGGGGTAATCAAACCGAAAACGATGTTTGCAGGACACGACTTTTGGTTTCGGGGTATTTGTCTTTCCACTTTCTTGGGCGTCAGTTGTGCGAGGAGCAAAATCACATTACAATTTACACGGGGCGGCAGCGTCGGGGGCTCCAAGGGGTTGTTTTCCCTCTGAAGATTTGTGCTGTCTGCGCCTGTTCCGCCTGTACCTTCTGTCTCTACACATATACATAAATATTGTGTGTGTGTTTTGGGTTAGACCCATATTAGCACTTGCCAATGACCAATTTTGCAAAGTGATAACATTTTATTCCGCTTTAGTGCATACCTGCAGGGCGCAATGCATAAAAAAGCCTCGGGATCGGGGATATTTTTGTTGCTGCTCTAAGGAAAAACTAAGAGCAAACATTTTTCAAAAATTATGAACTTGGCTGTCTTTCCACCTTCTGCTGTCACAGTTTTCCCGATTTTAATTGCTTTATTAATGCTCGAGATTTTTGGATACAACAGTTTGCCATCCTTTGGTTTGTCACTGTGTTGTCTGCTATTTTAACACAAAAGCCTGACTGTACATTAGCGTAGGTTGGACATTCGCTTTTTTCCATCTTATATGTACATAAAGTTAAAAAGGGATGGATGTTCGTGTGCGTGTGTGTGTGTGTGTGTGTGCACATACCCGTACTCAACCGCAATAATAAAGTTTGCTGCCAGCCAATTTGGATCTAATGCACTCAAAGTGCCATAAAAGGGTGGATGCAGTGGCTGGCAATGCCGATGCCAATGTCGATGTCGATGCCTTTGCCTTTTGCTCGATAAAAAGCCCAGTATATAATCGAATTATTGGACGTAAAGTCAACGTACAACAATGATGCTGCAGTGACAACCAATTTGCTGCTGCTGTTGCTGGATCCTGTTGTTGTTTTTTTTTTGTTTTCCAATACAATTTACAGTACCTAATTATATTAAAAACGGCACAAACGAACGCACCAGACTCCTGGTTCGAGCCTCGACCGCAGTCACAGCCACAGGAACAGCCACATACCCCCACGGTAGCCCCGGACGACCCTTTGCCCCGCCGTCAGCCGCCATTCGCCAGCTTAGAGGCAACGGAACGTACATACCATACATACATATGCAGTGATAATTCTATAAAGACTCGTGCATGGAGTAAAAGAAGTGGCTGGCCTTTTAGCAACTGGCTTCCTGCAGCTCTACATACAAAAAAAAAGAAAAACAAATTATGTTTCGAGTGACGTATGCGGATGCAGAATGAAGAGTGCAGAAATAATCAAACTATGTGTCAATGGAGCCCTTTTTGCACATCAAAATATTGTTGAATAATTTAATTATGAGTAATGCAACAAGTGGGGACTATTGGCAATCGAAAAGTGCAGCTTTTAAAGTAGGATTTACTTAAGAATAGTCAAGAGTTCATCATAAACTGATGTGCACTAATATGCATACGATTGCGGTGACAGTTGGAGAAAGGCCAGACACGGCTGCCCAGGCTTCTGAGTACTTTTGAAATGCATCAAGACTAGGAGTTAAAAATGCGTACATTTTATTCTACTTCATTTGATAAAGTTCAAACGACTGACTACTGGCGGTAGATCTGCTGCCGTTGCTGCTGCTGCTGCTTGCGGATGCCGATTCGGATGTGACGGCGGATGTTGTGAAACCTCTTTGTTGCGGCCAAACACTTACACCGCACACACACACACACACACACATCCGAACACCCAACATATGAAGCGGAAGTTGAAGCAACCGTAGCGACCACTGTCACAGTCTGTGAGTGTCTGTGAGTGCGAGTGGCTGTGTGTGTTTGAGTATTGTAACACGCACATTTCCGGCATCATCCGAGCACCCACCCACCCAGAAACAACAATAACAACAACTACTTTGCCATCTTGTTGTACATTTATCACTCGCTTTTGTATCAATAGTCAAGTTTACTGCTCTGGCTTGACAGACACCAACGAAAATGTCTGTGTCTGTCCGTCTGTCTGTTTGTCTGTTTGTCTGCCACTTTTGTTTTGTTGATACCGCCACTTTTTGTTATCCCATCATCAGCTATCGTCATAAACGTCATTAAAACTGCATTGCAAAACTAAAGAGCATACGAGTTACCATTCGATTTTGGGTAGAGTTAATGGCTAGCTGTGGAAATTCCTGCTTAAATTTAGCCTTTTAGAGGCACGTAAATGTACAGGTTTGTCTAGGTATTAATCAAATTTGAATATATTGTATGTATATTTTATTGTCACAAAGAATCTTAGCCATGACATACATTGTCCCCATACCGTGTATATCCCCATTATCAGAAACGTTGTAAAGGTAAACCTCACCCTATCCAACAATCTCTTCACCTTCCATTTTCTTTGGATGTACATATAGATATGTAAATGTGCATATATTTAAATACATACTATGTATATGTATGCATGCTCAACCGTATAGATACTTTTTTATAAAAATTGCCCTGCGCTTGCCTATGGACAGAAAAAGTTGCAATTTAAATGTGCGGTGCAAGTGTATTGCGAAGGCAATAGACCGTGACAGTGGACAAAGATATAGTTCGATGGACGGGATGGGATGGGATGGCTGGGATGGTTCGCTGGCTGGGCTGGTTGACTTTTTGTTTGACTGGCGGCTTGGCTTGGTTCGCTGGTTGTCTGGTTTGGGCTGCTGCTCTGCTAGTGTCGACCAAACGCGACTTAATTGTGCTTCAATAGCAAAGAACGACCATACACAAAGGCCAAGAGCGGTACAATTTAAAAGCGCCTCTGCTGCTTATTGTGCTCGTTGGAATAACACACCCGCTTAGCTGGCTGACGAACGGTCTTGAATGGTTATACCCTTGCCACAGAAGGTCTATCCACATTGGTGTAAAACTGGATCTAACTCTACAAAGAAGTCAAATTCAAATCCTTTTGCCATTTCCATTGGAAAAGTAACTGAAGATACATGTGTGTTTCCATAAACGATAGCTCTGGGATTAACTCAAGTGAGTAATATGCATTTACATGCACACAAACATTTGAGTGTAAGTATAGTCTTACATGCGGCTTTAAGTCGTGTGTAAGTCATAGCCCTTAGCCGTGAGCAGTCGGTGAGTTTTACCTTAGCTTTAGTGTACGGGGAGCTTGTCGCCTCAAGGATTCTTGAGCGCATTGAAATCCGCTGACTTGTGGGGGATAGTCAAACAAGATTGCAGTTAAGTGGTACATATAAATATGTAGATCGACTTAGCAGCTATCGCTTTGCATCCGTTTCCGTCTCTTGGAATCTCTTGAAATTAACGTTATTTAGGTAGTTTTTGAACGATAAATATGCTTGGGATTGGGTATTAAAATTATATGCATATGTATATCCACGAGTATGTAAGTGGCAAAAGGTACGGTTTCATCAAAATATACCGGCGGACTAACCACAGAGAAAACATTTCTCACGGACACCTGTTACCCCCGAATTCAGGTGGGTATGTGAAATTATCAGACCTTGATTCAGTTGTCAGATATGCTTAATTTATGCATTTAACTAATTGTATGCTAAAATATTTTGACGCGTATTAGGAAAACATTTGAAATACGTAGTCGTATATAGATTTGTATGTTTATTTTTTATATTTATTTTTTGGTTAATTGGGGCTCTCTGATTCTTACCGGCACGTCTCTTTGATTGATAACAAGTTATAACGTATTGTCCCAAAGGTGTTACTACCATTTACACACAAACAGCTGGTAGTGTGGCATATTCTCAAAACATTTTATGCTGAGAATAAACTTATTTATGCACATCAGTTTTTTTGAAAAAAAAAAAGTAAAGAATTTATTCTTTTTTTTAGCACCAAGTTGAAGCACTTTGAAAAAAAATATTAACAGCAAATCAGCAATTGACCAAGAACAGCAAATAAAACAAAAACATGTATATTAACATTAACATTTTTTGGAAATTATTTAGAGCAACACCGATGGGTTTGACGCGATCCAAGCGTTGGCAAGATGAAAAAAAATATTGAATTGATTGTTTAGCCGTTTGGCGTATACTTCCGCTTCGAACGTCCCGAACCGAATGAACCATCAACTGTTTTCTCGTTTAAAATGAAAACTTTTTGCAGGGCAAGAGAAAGGCCAGAGCCAGCGCCAGAGTCAGCAACAGAGACAGGGCAGCACGACAGGCAGCGATGCTTTTCCAACCCCCAAAATCGAGTGGGCGAGTAAGGGCGAGTCACCTATACGACGTATACGGTATACGGGTTTGTTGTGTATACATATACATACATATGTACACAGTCGCGTATACGTATATGTATACGTATACGTTTTGTGTATTTGTGTGTGAGTTGCGCATGTGTATGTGTGGGAGAGCTGAGAAATAACACAACGCATCCGCATCACAATGGCACTGCAGCAGCAGCAGCAGCAGCAGCAGCAGCAGTCTTCGGCAAAATCACTGACACGAGCCACGCGACTCGTGCCGTGCCGTGTCGTGGCTGTCCGTACCGCGTCATAGAATGGCTTGCTGCTGTAGGGGAATCGGAACTCTTGTGTCGCTAGTTTCTTGCTGCGCTGGGGCATGACGACGCGATGCACGATGACGACAATGTCGAGAGCGCTGCTCTGCTCTGCTATGCTCAGCTTGCCATACTGCTGCTGGTTCTGCTGGTGCTGCCACATAGAGTGCGCACCTTTGAACTGTTGCTAGTGCTGTCAGAGCCATTGGCTGGTCAGAACAAACGCCAGCTCCAGTTCCAGAGCTACAGCTACAGCTTCAGCTCAGCAAGGGGAGCCAGGAAGCAGCAATACGTGAAAGTATGGAAATTCATCATTTTCTTCCTTTTTTTTGTCTTGTATCTTTTTGGTTCAACGTATTTTTCGCCGTGTGGCAGACATCCCGTCTCTCCTGGTTGGACGGAGGGCCGGGCGAGGGGTGGGAATAAAAGCGACGGCTCTGCGTAGACGACATAAATCTTTTGTAGCTGTTGCTACAGGCGACTTTATCGGTGTGCATCGTTGTTTTTCCCCTTAGATAGGGCAGGCCCACCCAGCGGTCGATGGTCGTGGTTCAAGTTTTGAAGTGCATGGATGCTCCTATAGCTATTGGCCCCAAAACACACACGAAAACGTCACAAGGCTAGATTTGTTGGTATAAATCATTAGGCCAGGCGTAAATATGTAAACATTTTCGGTGACAATTCCTGGACAGAGAAAGCATATGAATGGAGATGGACTTTTTGCCGCCAAAGCCTCGGAAATTCTAGGCGAAAAGAGTATACATTTGGTCACTGATAATACTCAATATTATCGTACAATATTATACTCCAAGGATAATCAGATATGCTGTCCGAAACATGGAAAACAGAAACAAAAATATCCCAAAATTAAATTAAGATTTTCTACGGTGCCTACAGGATAGAGTTATCCAAAAGTCCACAAAATCCGACACTTACACTCTGAAATGCTGCAACATGAAGTGCTTGTATAGAGTATTGCACTAGATATTGTTTGTTTGTTTTTTGCTTCTATGCATCTCACTTATGGCGCCATACGTTTGACCAAAAATTTGCGCGGGCAAAGAGTAAAAACAAAAAAAAAACGAAATAAAAAATATATATACAAAATCAGTGCCCAAGCCCATTTATTCCCCAACATCACCCACAATCGGTTGGCTGACTCGCCAGCAAAAAAAATGAAGCGAAATTGAGGCATTTTTACCTTTTTATATGTAGGTAGGTACTGTGGGGAGTAGCAGACGGACAGATGGACACACGGACATACTAGACGGTCATGCGAATGGAATGGAATCAATGGACCCAGAAGCACATGACAATAAAAACGGTCTGTTGCTGTTGCTGTGTCTCTGTGCCTGTTTCTCTGTTTCTGTGTGTTGTGGATTTCAAAGTGCGTTCGTGGCCATCCGGCTAACAAAATTTCAAAGCGCGCCCCCTGGCACTGTTTCTGAAATCGAAGCAGAGACGGAGGCAGAGGCAGTGCCAATGGCACTGGCAGTGGCAGAGGCACATTAAGCTACAGCTATAACTATAAAAAAAGAGACAGCTTTGCATACAACACAACCGTACATGTACATATCTGTACATACATATGTACATATGTATATGCATATCAATGTATATTACCTGGACAACGCTTCATTTACTTCACGCTGGGCAATTCGGGTGCAGTATTGAATTTATTTGGATGCAATACGGATACAGGCACCCACCATGGTATACGAATATGTAGCTGTGTATGTATTATATTGTAGTTTCTATCACTAATGCCCAACGGCTCATCGCACTGCTTTATGGTGGCCCCAAGTGACATTTGTTTGCTTTTGGGACTACTACCGAGTATCAATAAATTTCAACTCATTGATGCAGCACAGTGAACGAATTTTTGCTCACGTTAGATGACTACATTGATGGGGCTACAAAATAAAAGCCACATTGGTAAATGCTCGTGGAACCACATACATAAATAGATTGTAAATTGCACTGAAGCTCCAATTAAAGAGTCACGAGTTTTAATTAATTGAATGCATTTGTAGGGCGGAAGAGCGTTAGCGATTGCAGCCAGCTAAGCCAAAGGGGGGGACCATGAGCAAGGACCACAAAATTAATTATGATTTGACTTTGGGTAAGTTAAAGAAACATTTTGTGGTCGCTGCAGACTAACAAATGGCTCCTTTTGCTAGGTCGCATCGCACTCCAGGTTACTGGCTGGTTGGTTGGTTTGCTGGCTGTATGGCTGACTGGATGGCTGTCTGGATGGTTGTCTGAGGGTCGGCTGCGGCAGAGACGGTACCTTCCCAGACATATTGTTGGCACATTGGACGTGGTTTTTAATTTGCCTTATCTGCGCTGTTCCTTGGGTCTTCCTTGGAGGTTGAATCTTGGCTATGGCCACACGTAATTTATACCTTACTCAGGCACAGGCACTGGTGCAGGCACAGACGCAAAGGCACTGGTAGCATCAGCAGAAGTAAAGTACATTATTTTCGTTAGTTTAATTAGAATTTCGCCCAGAGATATAAGCATAATAACAAAGCGCTCTGCGTGATTATGTGCGGATTTTACAATTAAGAGAATTTTCAAATATGAAGCACCTGTCCACCCAAATAATTGTTTTTCCCTTTTCACTTTCTTTTTTGTTTCTCAAATACATATGTCTTGAGGCATACTTATTGGGGCCAATGGCCTTTACTTTATTCTGCAATACACAAGGATTTAGCATCAATGAAATTCCTTGGTATGGTTTTTGTAAGCCTTTAATTTATTGTTGTCTAAATTGACTTAACTGTAGATTCAAATAGACCAGGAATACTTGTAATTATATGTCATTGAAGCTGCAAACGTCTGCTCCGAATCATAATACCCTTTGCTGAAGGGCCATCATTTCGCTATCAGTTTCATTCAATGACTGGCTTGATGTGCGTAACACCTTTTCAACACCAACGACATACTTAGGCGTGCATACATATACATTTTCTACACTAAAAAATGACAAGATGTGAGTTCAGGTGCACCACCTCTGAGCTCCAAGTGATGTGTCGATGGGTGTGCTGTTGGGCTTTTTCCTTTTTGCAAAACGGAATTGCGTGGATATATACATTTGTACATACATATATGTACATGGTGTGTATTCATGTTCGAATGCAACCTGCGATGGAGCCAGTTAATTTAGTGTTTGTGCATACTTCAAATGAACTTATGCACGTAACTGAATGTACATACAGGTATGAATGTATGTAGATATATGCTTGCATGTATGAATGTGTGTATATATGTATGTATGTATAAAAGCACGGATGTTAAAGTGGCAGGTTTGTGGTGGCAGCAGCACTTGACGCCTTTTGCGTGTTGCGGCAAAGGTGTTGGGGCACCAACAAGTTGCCTTTTGCCATGATGACAATAGAACAATTGGCCATGGCTGGGCGCTGTCATTGTCGGGGCTGAAGATTTTTTTTTTGCATATTTATACAGGTGTGTGCCCGGCAGATGATAACCGAAGGCGACCACCGACAGAACGAACGACCGACCAAAGCGAACAACCGAATGGCAGGGCAGTCGGCAGGCACTGAAGGCAATCAGTCTGTGTCAAAGTTAGTGGAAGGAAGAAGGAGTTGCAGTACATGAGGGAGGACATACGGACCCTTTGATATTGTTGACACAAGCAAGACAGGCGGCGCTGGTCAAGAAATCGAGGACATGGAGCCCTGCCAGCCGGAATGACAACGGCAAAGCTGAAAGGCCAAAACAATTTTCCAAAGGATTACATTTGTCGTACAGATGCGTAAAAACGTCCAAACGCAATATAGAGAGAGCATCGATTAAATACAGATTGTAAAAGCAATACATTTTCCATTTCAAAACTACTTTATTGTGTCAATGTAAATAATCTAAAATAAATAATCGAACAATTTAATTCGTAATTAAAATGAAACTTTAGCGAACGTTTTTTTTCTGCTTTGTACGTTTGCTAATTTTAATCCAATGTTTTTAAAAAGCAAAAAAATAACTTAGACACATTAAAAAAAATCGTTCTTATTGAATAAAAACTCTCAGTATTGAATATTAATTTAATTTATTTCAAAATGTAAAGCCTTAAAGCTAATGGTAATACTTATCTTTAAATATGCATTTGTACTTCCGCTAGACGATTTATTCATTTTCGGTTTTTGGCGTGTGTTGAGTGAACTTGCAGGAGTCAAATGAAAATCAAATGTTTTCTCCCCACATTCACTCAACTACTCAACCTCACTCATCCACTCGGGTATTCGTGTTTGTTGCCTTCAAATGGGACAAGCCTCGGGTGATTGTATTTTCATCGAATAGCACTGAATGGGCCATTAGTTTGGGTTAGCCCCAAAAAAGGTGCTGAGATTTCACCACAACAAATTGAAACTAATAAAGATACACTTCACCTGTAGATTGTGTAGATATCCATAGATGTATAGGGACAGCACTCTTTTAAAATACCAAGCATACAGGAAGAGATCTGTTGTATAATTATACTGGCAATCCTGTGAGTGCCTTGTAATATTCCTAATAATGCTCACACACATTCAAATATCATTGTAATTATAGACCAAAGCTGAACTTTTGCACATTCTAGGGGTGTGCCTATGAGGATGGGCACAAGCGTGCCACCCAAGGGGGTAAGAGTACCCAGCGTTAATTGCTTCCTTTGCCACCTCACGCATTAAGTGCGCATTCACATTTGAATACTTTTATACTTATATGTGGCGTGTGGCAAACGCTCGGCATGCTGTTGGTGACCCAACAAAAACCAGTTCTGGTTGGACATTTGAGGCTGGTTTCTAGTCTAAATTAGTTCCAGTTTATTGCACTAGTGGTTAATTCCTAATGTACCCTTACCCTCAGCAAAGTTCCTTGCATCAAATTAACAGAACATTTTACTCGAGTGTGTGGTTATATTAAGCGATTTTAAAACTAGAAAAGTGTACTTCAGTTCCTTGAAAAAGCACTGATAAGAGTTTAGGTTTTTTTTAAGAATTTTCTTAAGTAAAGATTACAGTGTGTACAGTACAGTACAGCATACATATGTATGCCTAAAAGATATCATCTTATATCGGAGGAGGGGCTATGTAGAATTCGGCTCGACTAAAGCTTGTTTGTTTTTTGCCTGGCAAATGTGATTATAGGATGCTATATATGTATATACAATATGTACATTTGGGAGGGTATACAAAAACCAATTTTATTGGGTCTGCGCTTTGGTTTCAACGCGGCGGCCTTATCTTTCACGCATATTAATAATGGCTTCGTCATTAGAGGGCTACCCAACAGCCCAGGTGCAGACTGGAGGAGCAGCAACAGCAACAATAGCAAGAGCAATAGCAAAGGAGGCGGCAAACGACAGCCAGAACCAGGATAGGACAGAACAGGACAGGGCAGAATCCAGCAGCAGTTGACGTTACAACGCAGCAAAAAAGTAAAGGCAAACATACTGAAGGAGTTGGCTTTGGCTTTGGCTTTCGCCTTCGCGTTTGCGTTCGTGTTGCGTTGCGTTTCGCTGTGTTGTGTTGTTGGGCAAACACAGCTAGATGGCGAAGCTAGCGCCAAGCTAAAAAGTACACACACAGTGCAGCGAACACGTTGGATCATTGGGTTGGGTTGGGTTGGGTTGGTTGGTTGGTGGAGATTCCATTTTAACATCTCATTAACTTGAGCAGCAGACGTGCTGTTTTGGGTGCACGGAGATATGGCTGGGGACGGAACCTGAAGCAGGGGCAGCAACAGCAGAGACGTGTGAGGGTGTTCCCACGGTATAAAGTTGCAATAATTTAACAATTCCGCCTGCTTAATTGCCTGCCACATTTCATTTTAAATTGGGCCCGCCCCGGCATAGACTATCCCTATGTAAGTAAAGCCTGAGCAAAGCTTTTATGCTTTAACTTAAAATTGTAGCCACACTACTTATTACCAGCAGCAGATTCATCATATGCACAGCTTTATAGATATAGATTCTCAGATGTGTATATCTGCTGTCATTATTGTAATTATGGCAGAGCAGCAAACTGAGCTCTCAATGCTGATGTGTTGCTTAATCGCACTTTAATTTTCGAGCGGATTAAAAAGTTTCCCAAAGTAGTTTTCATTAAAATGAGATTATCATGAAACTGCATACGAGTATAGTCAAATTACATGATGCCACAAATGTGGCGATAATTTTAAAACCCCCCCAAAAACTTATTTAATTGCAAATTATGGAAAGTGCAGTAGACATCTCAGCAAAACTATCAGTTTATTGACAGCCACTGTGGCAAAACACATCTGTGGCTGTGTTCATACAGTCTGTCTAGTTAGTCGGTATCCTCATGTTTGATATGATTAAACATTGATACGATGATTAATGCTACCCGTATTTGTGTACAGAATTACCATCATGGATATCCCCCATTGTGGGAGTGCATTTGTGCTCATTGACATTTCAATGATTCCAATTAACTGATTCTGGCATCCAACACTGTATGTTTTGGAAAATGTTGTGTAAAATGACTTTAAATATCGGTGTTTTGCGGCGTGGGCACACACATCAAAGCATAGACGCCTTTATAGCCCCAGCCCTTGGTTTATTTTCTCGAGCTCAGCTCGTTCTAATATGTCAAGCAGACAGCGCTTAATGCGAAATTAAACGAAAACACCTTAATTGCACAGAGAGAGAGAAAGAGAGAGAGAGAGAGAACGAGAGTGGCATCAGACATACATACATACGTAGGTGCACAGCGCAACACGGCACACACAGACGTACTTTCACGGCCACGAGCCACGTGAAGATGTACGTAATACAGCATACATTCATATGTATGTACATATGTATGGTCTTTACCTTTACAAGTTCTATAATTTTACGCACTTCCGCTACCATGGTAATCGTATGAATGTGAATGTCCGTGTATATACATATGTATGTATATCTTTGTGTCCCCAGTATGAATGCAAGCTTGTAGCCAACGTTGGATATGTCTCTCGATGCTGCGTGTTCACTGTCGTGACTAAAAATGTCATGCGGTTCGGTTACCAAAATGCGTTATAAAAATGTTATTATCACACCATTATGCCACTTCCAGATGCTTATAATGATGAAGATAAAGGTCGTCTCACCTTGACTAGCGCACAGCGCACAGATACAGAAGAAGCCAGTTGCCAGTGGGAGTTTGGGATTCCGAAAAAGAAATGAAATGAAAGGAAAGGCAATAAGAGGGCCCATCGGGGAGGTGGGTAGCCTGCATTCAGCATTCAGTCGGTCGTCATTCAGACGAGCTATGAAAGTCCACACTCACTCCACTACTACTATGAATACTCATCGAGGGTGCAGGCAGAATGTAATTGAATTGCATAGAATAGCAACAAAAAAAGGGGTTAATACTCGTTTTCACTTAAAATCATGTGAAAATTAAATATTTTAAATTTACTTCTCTGTTTGCTGCTATTTCCTGTGAGTGAGACGATCCATTCAAGGTGTATAGGATATATACAGTCTGATTAATTCGACTACTACTAATCGTAGCTCCCGTTTTTTAACTTTCAATTAAATCGAATTGGATGCGAACTGTTTGCTAAAGGTTTACTATTTTCGTGATAAAATAAGCTCTAATTTCGGTGTCGAGTAATGGGAACCTATTTATTTTTATACCCGGTACTCGAAGAGTAAATAGGGTATATTGTATTTGTGCGAATAATGGTTGTATGTAACGCACAGAAGGAAACGTTTCCGACCCCATAAAGTATATATATTCTTGATCAGCATCAATATACGAGTCGATAGAGCCATGCGTGTCTGTCCGATCGTCTGTCCGTCCGTCCGTCTGTTCGTCCTTATCAGAGCCTGGATCTCAGAACCTATAAACGCTAGAACCACAAAATTTTGCATCGAGACGCAAAAGGGCAAAAAAATTTCAAAGCTAAAATTTGCAAGATAAAATAAAACTAAAACATATCTATCAGATTACCAAATTGTGATCCGATTGGATCATTATTATGATCAGAATGGAGAAATTTATTTTCAGTGGCTAAGCACACCCCGTGCCGCAGATTTTATTTGTTTTTTGCACATTCTCTCACTCACACTCTGCTTCGCTCAGTGTGCGGCCTCTGCCTCTGTAGTGTGTGGTTCTAGGGGAGGGGGGCGGGCTAAAGGAGCGTGTTGGCGTGAGCAGTGATGTAGATGTTGATGAAAGATGCAGAAAAAATCTAAAATGTAAAATTAAAAATTTGAAAAAAAAAACCGTTAAGGTATAGATGTTCTTCTGAGTACCGGGTATAAAAGTTGTGACGCGTAGAAAGCGTCTCACACGTCGCTTTTCGTTATAATTGTATTTTCCATGTGCACTGAGAGAGAGCTCACTGCAAATGCCAATCGACTGTCATACATGAATGCGTGGACGTGTTTGGCTGCATCATACATATGGACATACCATATGTACATCTCTCTGTAAGTATGTACGTATGATCACAGTAACAAGCTTATAAGAGGCGTACATATGAATTAACATTAATATGTATGCACGTCTATGTACGAGTATGTATGTACATATGTGTCACAAGGGGGGAGACATTTTCGCTTAACAGTGTTAGCATTGTGAAGGAGAAAAGAACGTGCCAGTGTGTGGAAGCAATTTGTATTTTCATTAGGTTCGCAAAATTCTATAACTTGTACTTGTTTTTTCTTCTGCCAGTAACAATTATGGCTGTGTGTATGGATGTGTCTGTGTCTAGAGTGGATCGCAATGAATGCATGTACTGATGTACATACATAAATACATATGTAACTACATATGTATGTATGTACGGGAACAGCTTATGTTTAGTGTCTGACATGTTCTGACGGGATGTGGCCCGCCGCACATTAATGTAAATATCGAGCAAATAAAGTCCTAGATGTAGCTCAAGACAAGGACAAGCTGAAGGCAACATTTGTGCTTTGCTCTCGAAATTACGAGTATTCGATTCGATCCGGTAGTTGACTTGTCTCTCACTCTCTTACTGTGTCTCAATTTTGTATCTCAATATTTGCTTGTGTACATAAGTACACATGTATGTGCACGATATGCTGTTTTGGGGCTTGGGTCCTGCACTCTACCTTAACTCATTTCCTCTAAAACAGTCTGTGCGCCGTCATGGACCCATCGTCCTTCGACAGCCCGCTGGAATGCAGAAACCCAAGCGGATATGAATTGTGAACGCGGAAAATGAACAGAAATTAAGTGACTTCCGTGGCAATGTCTCGCCGTCTGGCCAAGCGAAAATGCTATTTTCAAATGATAACACAAACTGTGAGTATCAAGGGAGAAGGACCAGCTCTGCTGTATGTACAGTATGTGCGGAAAATACTTGCACAGTAATCTGTGCACGGACGAGAATACTTATTCCTAGTTAATTTTGGATTGTTTTTAGGTGTAATTTCTTATGAATGATAATGTTTGACCCATTCCTTAAACAGCAATACTCGCCATGTACTCGTACGCTGCAATCATGATTTATCATGATTAAATTCATCCAAGTGCGCACATTGATTGTTCATATTCATCTTTACATTTTACAACCTAATATTCACTCATAAAAATGCATATCGAGCTTGAACTTACATACACACAAAAAATATCAGCATACATATATTTATGGAAGTGAATTCATGATTTTATTTGGCAACACGTACGCACACGAGCAGCATAGGAGTATTCGGGTATTCACAATAAAAAAGGGTTTTGTGTGGGTGTGCGGGTCGTGTGCCCGATAGTGATTCCTTTTCGTTTTCGAATGATGCCCTGCCAAAGTGGAGGACAAATTTGATTGTCAACATGTTACCATGAATGGTGCAAGAAATTTACAAAGCTGAAGCTATAGCGTATAAAGCGTTCGGCTTTAAAAGTAAACGATGACAGTCTGTGCAGTAGATTCTTTCCGCTTTATATTCAAAATATCGAAATTTTCTATGTGTGCCCGACAACCCTTCCACGTCTCGACTGGGTGCATCTGTGGAGCATGAAGTCATAGGAAGTGGAAAGGGGACAGGGAAACACCTGGCAATGGTGGTGGTTGCACACCTTTCACACTGCTCGTGACAAATTGAAAACGAAAAGGCATCACAAGTTCAAAATCATAAATGTCTAGGCGAGACCAAAACCACGGCCATGAACAGCTCTACACATCCGTACATATGTACATATATATGTATTGTGCATATTCGTATTCACATTTGTTCGCTTTTACTGGGGGTTATGAGCTATGAAAATCTACGAATAATGGAGTAAGAATGCGCATGAATATAAATTGAATTTACTCCTCTAGCAAAGTGTAAATCGCATTTATATTTATTTGACCATGAGTGAGAGTACTATGCAAGTACATATTAATGTACACACACACACTTATGATGAATGGATGTACATCTGTACATATGTACGTTAACAACAAGTTTGGGTACGGGAAAAGCTGTTCTGTATGACTCGATGGTAGTTGCTCTTCTTGGGGCTCTTTTCCGTTTGCATTGTTCCCCTGGCATGCCCTTTGTGTGCTAAATACTGGTCTGAATTTAGTATTTGGCTTAAAGATTAATGTTTAAGTTCCAAGTGGTTCATTGTGTTCTCTGATGAGACTCACAGAGAGGCTTAGCGGTTATGGTTTCTATACTTCGCGTGTTGTGCACATCCAATATCTCATCTGTTCACTTTAGCTCTATCCTATGGGATGGGACTAATAAATTTCAATCAATCAATAAATTTTTTTTTTTTTGCCGTGTTGCAACTTTATTTAAGACCTGTCTTTTGCAGATAATTATTAAATTTCCTCTTTGGCTACTTGGCAATCTTATTTCAGTTGTCTTATCGGTTGTTGAGTCCGAAAATCCTAAGCAGGCTGCTGGACATGCTTTTATGTAATTATCATTACTAGCATTTGAACCACTGACGTTTGTTCGGTTCGGTTGTGGCAGCCAGATGAGAATTTAACGCTCAGCACCATGGCTTGTAGATGTGTATGTAGCAATCATTTCTTTACATTTATATGTATTACATATTACATGTGTACATATTTATGTACCTATGTAAATACACATCTTTTTTTTTGTCCTAGGATTTCCAATGAATATTGGTCCATCGCTGTCAGATTCGTCAGTTATAGTTCGAAACGGAATGTTCTTATATCCTTAAATTTGAAAATTGCCTATCCTGTCTTGCCTTTGGGATAAAACATCTGCGTATTGGGGGTGTAGGTACGCACACACGCACACACGCACACACGTACGCATACATATGCAGGATGAATGTTTTTATCTCTGTGTGTAGCGTGTTTATTTGCACAGGAAACTCATTACGCAAATCTTCCCCAAAGCTATGCGTAAATCCTTTTAGGGCCCCAAATGATTTTGCATGCCTCAGTCTTAGCCTCACCTAAGCCCATTTTGAAGCAAAAGGGATGAGAAGAGGGAGAGAGAATGGTTGTCCCTGCACGCATTTTGATTTTTGTAACCTTCTTAGAGTCTGGCAAATGAGACTGTGATTTTGGTCAACTTCTGCATTCACAATTCTCCTACGAGCAGCAGTTTGTGTGTACATTGACCGATATTTGTTTGTAAGCTGAAATCTACTATTCCAGAATTGAACTTGAAACTGCTCTGCTGCTCGTTTAAACAATCTGACAGCTTATGCAAAAAGATAGCTCCTGCGACTGGTTGCCTGAGCTGCCTGGGGAACAAAGAGAAACATTTTCAATTTCATTTACCACCTGCGTCACGGCAGCGACCACTCTTTTGCTTGACGGCTAAAGTTAGTCAAATAAAACAGAAACAGAAACGGAACAGAAAAAAGTTCCATCGCCTGTGCACTACGAAGCTAATAATACACTTGCAGATTAACCACACTGCACACGGATAGCATTATTAAATGGTGTAGACGAAACCGTAAATGAAATGAATGTGAAGAGAGAGTATTCTTTGTGCTAGTAATCGCTTCCTCTCTGGAGAGTTGTGTCGCTATTTTCTAGCTGAGATATAGGCAAAGACGCATAGTATCAAATGCTTCATGGTACACAGGTATATATTCGCCAGCTTTAATGGCAACTGCAGTTACGTCCAAGTAGCAGACCAAGAACTGGCACTGCCGAGAACGACAACAGGCAACTTTTGCATATTCAGTCGACGTGAGCGAGGACGAGTGCGAGTCGGATTTGATGATAAAATTCAAGTATTTTTTCTTTCCCAGTTGAACTTCTCCATTCCGGAGGAGCTTCGCTCCATTCCACTCCACATGCGACTGCTGCTGTGTTGGTGTCATAGTAAAATGGAAAATTATAAACAAAACGCAGTGGTGTTTGGGATCGGGCTCGGGCCAGTGCTCTGGCTCGGGCTCGGGCTGTTGGGTGCGTTGTCACTTTTTCATTTTTTTATTTTGTTTGTTTTTTGTGTGTATTTTTTTTTTTTGTTTATGTCGTCTCTCTCTCTCTCTGTCTCTCTACCACTTTACAGGCAGGTGCCGCTATCGAAAACAAAACGCAACAAAACCAGGCAAAAAATGTCTCACAACTTTTAATTAGTTTTTGCTTAAAACTGACGCACGGAGAACGCCCGCGTTTATGGAATGAACAAGGCTCAGGGCTCAGGACTCAGGACTCCAGGACACCAGGGCTCCCGGGCTCAGGCAAACTAGAGGCAATGTGAAAGCAGTAGAACCGTGAACTGGATTGGATTGCATACGGATCCTTGAGCCGCGTGGCTCAACGTAAATGGTGAAGGGATTGTGCGGTGATAAGTGGAGGAGGCAGCTAGCACTTGGATTCGATGGATAGGATACAAGTTGTACAATGGGGAGTACACCTTCAAAGAGCTCATCGATTCACACAAACATTTGTGCATTGAAACAAAAACATTTGTACTCAATTGTCTGCGACACATTCGAATGGTTGGATCGAGTGATAGCTGAGCTTTTGTAACCCACTGTAGAGCCATGGAGTGTGCATGGTAGGGGCGGCAAACACCCAGTGGGAAATCGGATATTAGACATCGGATAATGACCTTAAATTTGTAATGAAGATACAAAAATGTAAGTAACTGCTGGTGAAAAGATAAAATTAATTGCATTTTATTTCGGACACCTTTGGGGCGGGCACCTTTCAACGTAAAAACAAAAAAGACTTTGACTACCGCTCACCCTCCCGCCCTCTCCCGATCTCCTTGTCAGCGTTAACTTTAACTGAATTCCAACTAAAAGACTAAAGGACATGCGGACATCGTGACGGGGAAAATGTTAATTACTTTTAATGCTATGACGGAATGTCAACAGAGGTAAGTCAGGTGGTTCTGTTCTGTGCTCTGACCTTCGTTTACGGTACACAGAATGGTGAGGAGAGGAGAGAGCGAGACGAGGCGAGACAAGACAAGACCAAAACCCGGAAAAATCACCCCAACTTCATTGGTGCTAAGTGAAGTTGCAGATACTCTCTACTCTACTCTACTCTCCTTGTGGACATACGTCAAATATGACACTCACAGTGGATGTCACACTGTCAGTACCTTGAACTTGTCGAATAGAAGCTGCAAAACAGCAAATGCAACCCACTGTGCTCAGACGATGTCAACTACCACTACCTGGCGTTGCCAATTTTGATATAATCTTGGTGTCTTGGAGTCTTGGCTGTGGACTGGGCGTTGGGCGATGGTTGGAGTTGAGTTAATTTACAACATTTTCCAGCATGGGGCACACTGCCATGGAAAAGCTGCTTGATCTGTTGTTTCTGTTGCTGTTGCCCGTCTTTTGTCTTTACAATAAAGTGCAGTGAAAGTTATATTAAGATTTTGGTTCGAGGAAATGCTGCCACTAAATGCGTCTTGTGGCTTTATTGCCATAGTTGCCGCACTGTTAATTTAAAGTGAATAAATCTGGGCAGGGCACAGCACAATTTACGATTAACTCTGTCTGTAAATAACAGAAATTAACGCTAATTTCCATCCAGTCACTTGGGCGCAAGTAAAGTTTTTGCATTTTATGTACAATTGTGAAACTAAACGAAATGAAACCGCACCAAAAGCAGCAGGGAATAAACTTCTCCTTTACCGTATCTCCGATGCAGTTGTGGCTTCTGCCCAAATCGGTTGGTTGTTTTGGACTTTGGACTTTGTCACTTCTTAGGCAGTCTTAGGCTGCCTTTAATGTCGGCAGCTAAAGTTCACAGAAAACAACAAAACACAAAGGGTGGAAGGTTACCCACAAGTCCTACCACGCACATCCGCATTGCCAGAGTCGTCTATCTGCTCATTCCAGCACGGGTCGGGGCTGAGCGTCTTTCCGCATTGATAATTCGTGCTGGCCGCAGTCGAAAATTCGGCTGGTACACTGAGTTTTGAATGAAGTGGCTGGCCAGTCCTGGCCGACTCTAGTGTTTGATGCGGTTTAGCAATATGTACGACGGGGGGGAGGGCTGTCAAGCGTGTCGAAAGTGGCTTCATTTTGACTACTGTACGCGAACTTCATTCACTCTCGAATCAACTACTGAACAGGGTGAGTCCAAGAACTACTACGAGAATATGATCTGCCACTTCTGGCTACTAAAAATGATTAACGCTGATGCTTGAGTCATATAAATGTATTGAGGAATATATGACATTTTCGTTGCACTTTGCAGTTAGCTTTCCCGTGCTCATTTCCACTTTTTCTGCCAACTGCCAATGCCAAGTCAGACATCTAGCAGTGTGTATAAGATTCAATTTTCCAGCTCGTCTTTATTTATTTCTTTTATTTATGATTAATCGTGTTTACGGCTTCACCATTTCCACCCAAAAAGAAGGCGAAAGAAAAAATACTTGCGACTGTGTTGTAATAAAATGCGTCAAAGGCTTTCCTCCGAGCGCTCACGAACTGTTACTGTTCAAGTCGAAGCGGCAGTTTGCTAGCGTTTTGGTATCTACATCTTACACGCCAGTAGCTGGCTTCACTTCGGGGCTACACCGAGAAGCCCCATCATTCTAACCGCAGTCCAGGCCACCACTTCACCCACGCTCATACCGGATGGCAGGCTCCGCTCCTCAAACGTGGCCAGTGCCCTGTGCCCCTGCGTCCGGTGCCCTGTGCACTGTTGCGCAGTAAACAAACAAATATGAATTTCAACTTTTACTGTTGCCTTTCCTTTCCTAGGCTTGGCTTGGTTTCCTCTCTAAGTTTCTCCCGTGTAATGGCTGCTTTTTATTGAATTGGACGCTTGCATAATAAACTAAATTTTACAGATTTCATTTCTTGCCGCCGCAGGGGGAGATGCTTCTGCTTCTGTTTCTGCAGTTTTTGCAGCCATTTTGTTTGCAATATATGTCAAAAGTTGCCTGGCTCAATCCAGCGCGACACACACCATTTTATTCCCAATTTTTTTGTTGGAGACCAAAGTGTGCTTGATTTGTGCGCTCGACACGTGAGAGGCATTTACAAAATGTTACTTTTTTTAGCTACTGACTCAATTACTATTCAAGTGCATTTCTGCCGCTCAATTGAAGCACAAGTGGAGCTCAGATTTTGGCCAACTAAATGCGGCTGTCACAAATCGTTGACAGAAAATTATTTTGTCACTTTTTTCGCGCTATTTCGGGACCGCGGTAGAATGTTTAACACTCGCAATAAACACTCTTCCAGGAGGGACATTTTATTATCACAATTGATGAATTTTTGTATCGCATGTCGCCTTTTATTTGAATTTAATTTCAAACATTTTTCGACTATGTACCAGTTGTTTTGAAGTTGGAATAAATCTGCAGCTAGTTGCAGCTCAAGTTCTTGTGGTTGAAATGGTTGAAAAATAAAACTAAAATAAATACATAGACGCCTGAACTCCACGGACAAAAGAGTAAACCAATGCAACAATGAACTTAAACCATAAACTTAATATTTATGTCTATATTATTGTCGCACTTTGCCAAGTCGAAATCAATACGCTTAAATAATTCGAGACAACTGTACAAGAATTTGAATATTATTTGTAGATCTAAGACGGAAAGAAGGAAAGCGGATTGCCATTGCCATTGCACAAAATAAAATGATAACTCTGTGAGCCAATTGTGTTTTGGTTCGCGAAAAACTTGAAAAACAGTCGTGGGCAGGTGGCAGCTACACGCGGATGGACACCCATCCGAAGTGCTTCAGACCGAGTAACGTAATGTAATGTAAATGAACTGCTGTCATTGGCCTTACAGTTTATGACAGGTGAAATCAGCAGAAGCGGCAAATCTCTCGTGAGTATGGCAGAAATCATCAAACGGCGCGAAACGGCAGCCGATTCGGGCTTCGATTCGCCATTCAGAACGTCAGTCATCAGCCTGCTTTCAGTTTGTCAGTCTGTCAGTTTGCCAGTTTGCCAGTTTATCAGTTTATCAGTTTTGCTTTATTAAGATTGTTAAAAGCCAAGATATTGATTTATGCAGATAAGCGATATTATGCCAAAGTGCCAGTGAGCTAACCTAACCATCCATCCGCCTTCTAGCAACCTCCCCCTGCCTGAGACCCAGCCTCGACCCTGACTGACTGCCTGACTGGCTGGCTGACTGCCTAATGGCGTCTGTTAGGCATGTTTGTCGTGTGCCCTGTGCCTCCTTCCTTGCCTGTTTCTTGTTACGAGTATGTCTTCACTTTCTTACCTCTCATCTAGACACTGATGAGCCGCAGGCGAGACCCAAGAACAGAAGTATGAAGTGGAGGAGGAGAGATGCTCGTTGGGGTTTGGGTTGGGGATGGGCGCTAAGGTTTCCTCTGTCACGCAACCAACGCAAATACATCCAAAAAAGCGACAACCCCTCAATCGCTTAAAGCCCGCAATAGGCTGTTGTAAGTTTCTTAAAATTTTTTTTTGGTTTTTGGGAGGGATGTTGCTTTGGTCGACTTCCTCAGTGAACGACCAAAGAAATTTAAATTTAAATTATTTTCGCAGTGACAACTATAAGCTTAATTCGCTGTGGCACCTTTACAAATATCCACAGATACAGCTACATCCCACACCCACAGAAAACAGATACGAGCGGAGCGAGACTCGTGTGGAGTCGGGCACAGAGGGAACGACTGACTGTCCTTGTTCTCGGTGTTTTCCAGCGATAAATCAAAACAAATCCCATTTGTTGAATTTCAATGTTGCTTACAAAACAACACAACAACAACAAAGAAAAGGGATCCAAATATAGCACTTGCGAACAGTACTATTACTTGAGCACAAGACATGCAACGAAAGTCGAGACAAAACGCTACAAAAAAAGGTTGAAAGATGGAGAGTTTCTGTGCGAATTTACGTATTTCCAATATCAATGATTCCATTTTGATGGATTTCTAGTACATTCAATAGTCGGCTAAGTTTTAATAGCTCTCTTCGTTGTTCAAGCAAAATGTAAATGAAATACACACGAGTGTCCAAGTGAATACTCAGCACAATCTATGGATGTGAAACTTACAGAACATCGTGTTTAAGCAATCCATCCAGCTAATTCCCATTGATGTCTGTGGATATATGTACAGATGTATCGATGTTTATCGATTATGTTGGTAAGGCGAAAAGTGAAAGCCTTTGAAATGCCAAAGCCAATTTACAATGGTTAGACTTCGATGAAATTTGCTTTTTTTTTGCTTCATTCTATTATTTCTGTTTTGTTTTCTGGTTTGATTCCTCACCTTGGAAGGTATACATGTTGCATACACGTAAACATACCATATGTGCCCATTGGAGTAACGTGATTGGCACACCTGTAGCACGTAGCTGATGGCTGATGATTGGTGGCTCCTTCTACAGTCACCTAACTTGATGTTATCTTCGGTTAGTGCTAATTCCGTTAAGCAATCCTACTCCAGATTCAACACACAGCCAAAAGACTGAAAGTCGACGGCATTTATAAATCATTTTTTATCTTATCCTCTTTTTTTTGGTTTTGAAGAGTGGTGACGAGCCAGTGTAAAGCGCTGGGTGCCATGCTATGCAGGCTCACTGATTGAATATCTGAAATTGGCGAGTTGATGCCAATGGTGTGGCGATGGCGTTCGATGATTCCTCGCAAAACGCGCGACCAGTTGGAATTTCGAGTACGCGCGCCAACATTTTACAGCGTTGCCGAGCGCGCGCTCGTACATTTTACCACTTGGTAGACGTAGCAGACGGATGGAGAGGGGAGAAGTGTTTACCCTTCATCATACCCGAGGCAATGACTGTGAGCGGGGCGGCCCGTTTCTATCACGAAGCGTCATCGTAATTAGCTGCTGACGCCATCAAATGAGTTAAATGAAGTTGCAAAATGATTTCCACCTATTTTAATGAACTTCACAGCCAATGCTTGGCCAGCATTCATGGAGGGAGCAAAGAGCAGGCCTTGGTGCCGTTAATTCTAAGGAATGTTCGTCGTTTGCACAGTTGATTAGCGCAAAAGGGGAACTCTAAGAGGGGCACGGCTTAAGACAGACAGACAGACAGACAGACAGCCAGGCAGGCAGACCATAAGCCGTGGGCAATCCGCTTAACCGAATTGGTTTAAAGACTGACCAAGATCAACATGGTAGAACCATCATCTTATTGAATATTTATACTGTTTTCTGAGTAATAATTCTACAAAATACTGGGAATACCTTATCCCCAGTCGTGTGGATGGATAAGGGAGGATGTACACACTTAAAGCGCCAAATGAATTTTTGGCATTTTGGAAGCCATCGGAAGAAGAGTTTGTAATGTAAAAGGGAAATGAGTATGAAACTCAATTTGTGTGACGATTTCCGTTAACCAGATTGGGGGGATATTGCGGATGGAGTGACGGGTGTTTCAGAGTGTGTGGGTGTGCCATGGACTGGAATGAGACTGGCGGATTGGCTGGTTGGGGCACACAGATACACAGGGCGGGATGGAGTGATGCCAAATGATCCCCTGGAATTGTGTCATTGAGATTCGTCTGTCCGCATTGAGCCACCCAGTATGACTGACAATGACAAACGGATGGGTAAGAGGTTATATAACAGAATAAGCCGCCGTCACCTGCAACTAAGTTGATGAGAACGAGAAACGAGATTCGAATCAATCAAAGGAATATTTTGACTATGAAAAGAAAGATTGTCATGTGTGTGTGAGCGTGTGTGTGTGTGTGTGTGTGTGTGTGGGCACATATTTGGCATTATGAAATATTAATTTATTGAACACTTAATTCGCATGTGATTGTCATTCAATCGCAAAAAAAGAATGGGAGGCATGAGACCATTTATACCATAAGCATCGTACTTATGTATGTTAATTTGCATAAATGAATTTTCGATTTCGTGCCTGGACCTCAAAATTAAATCACTTTTGCAGAGAGACTGAAATTTTGCATAATTAAGCATCGCGTGGTGTTGGAGACCAGAGAAAGAGAGAACTTGAAGGAAAATTTGTGGGGATCCCTAAACTCTATTGTGTCAAAAAATATCTATAATATGCATGGCAGCGTCTTGATTTGGGTTCTGATCTTCGTTTTGGCAGTGATGTTGCAGTCGCGATTTCCATGGCCGCATTGTATTTTATGTAATTGTCTAATGAGGAGGAAACCTAAACGGACTCTAAACAGCGCTAGGCCATGAAGCCCAAGAAAAGGGCATTGCAAAGAAAAGGGAAAAACACAGAAGGGGGCGGACGAGGAGCATTAGCAGGAGCAGGAGCAAGAGCAGCAGCAGCAGCAGAAGGAGAAGAAAGAACAGAATCCGGCACAGGCCTGGGTTGGTATTGGGATTGGGATTGGGATTGGATACCCAGAGCTATGCCAAATGAATAAATCCATTTAAATTGCAACATTCATGACTTGCGGGGCTATTCATCCCTGCGTGGAGTGCGGAGGGCAAGATGAGATGAAGAAAGAGACGGCGTTAACTTTGAGCCAAGGCAGGGCAAGGCAAGGCATGGGATGGGATGGAATGGGATGGCAAGGCAAGGGCCAGCGGAAAACGCAATGAAAACGCATTTCGTATACATTTTCTTCTTGGATTTTTTTCCAACGCTTCGGAGTGCATGGCCATAGCCATAGCATCCAGCCACAGCCACAGCAATCACCAACTCCCAGCCCACGCCCGTTGCTGCTGTTGCTGCTGCGCCGTCTATGGAGCAGCAGCAGCTAACAAGCGCAAAGTTAAAAGGACAATCTAAAGCAGTATATGTTTGTATATACATATATATATATATATATAAATAGTCGTATATACATAGATATGCATATAAATGTGCTCTCTCTCCCTCTCTCTCTGTGTGTGTCTGGGTGTGTGTGTGTTCGGAAGACTATGCCTGGCAAGCAAGCCAGCCAGCAGACGGGCAGACGGGTAGACAGCGCAGGAGGCAGGACGGAAAAAAAATCAGCTACAACCAAAAAGAATGCTAAATCATGGATGAAGTGGATTCCGAGCGACGAGCACAGCTTGCTTTGCCCGTTGGCCCGCTCCCGCCGTATAATTGCATTGAACGCAGGCGGAGATTCAGCTTTTTTGGGCTCCCCGAGTGAGAGTGGAGAGGCAAGAAGGAGAGGCCTTGGCCATGGGTCTAGCTGTTAGCAGCAGGAGGTCAGTATCAGAGTCAGAGTCAGAGTCAGAGTCAGAGTCAGGAACAGCAGTCCTGCAGGACCATGTTGAGGACGAAAGGCGTAAGCACAGCGTCACATGGTGCGAATGATCGTTGCCATATTGTGCAAATGGCTGGGTGGCTAGCCAGGACGCAATCTGACGCCGTTGGCGTTTCGCCCGCCCATTTTTGCACTCCTTCCTGTTGCCACTATGCCACTGCCCATTTAATACGAATGTATGGGTGTGTATGGGTGTACGCTTGTGTTCCAACACACGTTTCTGTATCTGTGTGTCGCGGCGCTAAAAGGAAATTGTGATTGCTGCATAAAATGCTTTTAGAATGGTTGCCAATCGATTTTAGCACGGATTGGCAACAGGCAACAGCAACAGGGCAACAGGCAGCAGTAGAAGCAGCAGCATCAGCAGCAGCAGCAGCAGCAGCAACCATCGCAGTGGCCGTACGCCTGCCACAGGAAGGCCCCACCCCATGGTTTCAATGGGGGATCAGGGTGGGTCAGGGTTGGGCTGAGCTGAGCTGGGTTGGGCGATAAGCGGCTGACGCCGCATCCATGGAATGTGCGATTTAAAATTGATTGTGAAACATTTGCACAGAATTGTGTGTTTTGTATTTTTGCCGCTCTGTTCTTTGTTCGACATCGACAACAGTGCGCTCGTTGCCTGCCCCCGCGTTGCTATGCAAAAACAAAAGCAACAGCAGCAGCAACAAATATGAAACCAAAATTGTGCGGCTTGCTCGAACACAAAATACTATCACCGACAGCAGGAGCACCGAGCACCGAGCACCGAGCCCGACGAGCACCGTGCACCGTGCACCGTGCACCACCGCACACCCCCCTCATCAGATGACAGAGTCACAGAGCAACAACATGTTGCCGATGGCATGAATTGGCTTCACAAATTATGTGTAACATTAGAGCTCTCGCAAGTTCGCGGTTGCAGGGATGCCATACGGTGGCGGGAGCAATGCGATGCTATGCGATGCGATGCCATGCGATGCGATGCGACGTGGTGCGATGCCAGGGGACAGTCAAAATTTGCAAAATCCTGGCTAGTAACCCAGCAGAGCTAGAGTGAGCACCTCAGGATCAACATTATGGTCATTACAGCGCAGGATATCTGCGGAGAATGCCTACTCCAGCCAGTCCGGGTGGCAAGTGCTGTTGCAACAGAAAGCTCGACTCCACTGGCAGCCACAACATATCCGGAGAACGAGGAATGAACAAATTAACATGAAGCCTTCAGCCGTTTGACCGATGCACTATGGGTAAAAATTCACAAATTGTTGGAATTACTACTGGTACTTTTTTTTTGGGTTAAATATCAAAATTGAAAATATGGAATGTGGAAAATTAATTGTTAATATATGAAATATACAATGTTTTGTTCGTGTTTATATTTAGCTGTATACTAACTCATGTACGTGTGTTTGTACAGCACACCACTTCACCGAGGTTCAAGTTATATATTATTAACCAATTCATTTAGAATTAAGTGCTGCTCGACTTTTTACCCATAGTGCGATGGTCATATATGGCTTGGATACTCCAACAGTTGTTCATTGTGACACATTTCAATGTTGGCCAACAACTGACTCTGCTTTCCACACACAGTACACTGTCGAGTCGATTCGAGTCGAGTCGTGACAGGACAGTCAGGAAATTGTTAAACAACAGCGCTTCGATGTGTGCCTATCCTTTTCCGGAGGCTTTCGCCAATTTTTGATCACAATTGATTATCTGAATTGAGCTAAAAATGGCTGATGAAACACACATAGTACGAGTGGCAGTATACGAGTATGTTGTACGTGTGGTAAGCTCCTGGGCCGACTAAACTGATGTACTGCTACAAAAAGGATGCTTTTAAAGAGCACAGAACACAGAATACAGAGCAGCAGTGCCGACTGAATTGAGTCACGTGCTGACATTTAAGTCCGAACGTGCAAAATAAACATTTTTTTTTTGTTGACTTTTTTTGACACTGCGGTGCAGACCGGGAAAGCCATTATGTGTGCGGTCTCAATTGCGAGGAGCTGCGACCAATCTGTAAGAACACTCGTCCTCGAGCTCGCATATCCATTTTCGTAGCCAGTGATTTGCCATTTGCAATACAATCGTTTCATTTAGCTAAGAGGAGGCAGTGGCAAATTTCAATTTATAGCTTTTTTATTGGATAGCCATTGGGAAGTTGCCAAAAAATGATGTTAGAGTTGTGTTGTCCTTTACCTTAATTAGTAGCCAAGAGCTGGTTAACGTGGCTTTAGGGCATACTAATAATGTAATATGTAACTGGTCCATAAACTTCAGGCAACTTTCAGTCAAACGATAGACAGAACTTGTACAGGAAAAAAAGGTTTTCAGTCAAAAGTTTGACACCAAAAATCAGAACAAAATGAACTTAAATTGGTGACGAAAGCCAGAGACCCCAAAGGGCAAAAGTGTAGGGAAAGGAAAGGAAAGGAAAGGAAAAAGAAAGGGAACCGAGCTAGCATTCTGCCACAATAACAAGGCAAGAGGCAAAGGCAAAGTCAGTGACGACATGGGCAAATGGCTGTGTGGTGGTGGCATAGGCAACAAAGATTTTGTTTTGGTTTAGGTCCGACCACGGCCCATAAACTTGTTGAAAGCTTTCGCTTTGCGAGTTGCTATTGTGCATACAATTTATATGTACGTAAATACATAAACATACATACTCATATACATTCATACTTATGTATGTATACAGATGGTGTGGCATAACTAGCGGGGCTGCAGATAAAAATAACAATTGAAATAAATGAGCAAAGGCGAAGGGTATGGAATTTAATGCGTCCGCCTTAGAAGGAGCCGACTCGAAGAACTGAACTGATGATTGTTGTGAGGGCGGGATCATGGGGTTTGGCAGCACGCGCTGTTGCCTGGCTGCCATTTTATTTGCATACTCTTAGGCGGACTGCGAATTGAAGACAATTTGTGGTCAAATTGAGTTTGACTTTTTTGCGTTCTTTTGGGTTACGTTTCCTGGTTTTGTTCCAGACTTTTTATTCTTTATTACGCTGTTTGGCACTCACAGCAAATTGCTTAGAGTCGCTTAGCACTTTACTTCATCCACTGAAGACTGCCTCTTCTTCCTGCGTTAAGCTGCAAGCCTCAAGTCACCCTTGCCACCTGAGACACACATAAAAGGGTCGTCTGTTAAAGCGCAGCACACACACACACACACACACACACATACACACACAAACTCACACACACGTTCTCAAAACACTGAAATAGATGCGAGTTGACTGCAGTATTCATGGATTTTTAATACCCGGTACTCGAAGAGTAAATAGGGTATATTGTATATAGTATATGTGGGGAAAAGTGGATGTGTGTAACGCAGAGAAAAAAACGTGTCCGAATCGACAAAGTAATATATTCTTTATCAGCATCAATAGCCGAGTCTATATCTCTCTGTCTGTTTGTCCGTTCGTCTGTCCTTCCGTCTTGTTGAGCGCCTGGATCTCAGAGACTAAAAAAGCTAGAGCCACCAAATTTTGAATCAAGATCAAGAATCAATTTTGAATGCGAGCTAAAAGAGCCTGTTGGCGTGAGGAGTTACGTAGATGTAGATGACATATGTAGAAAAAATGTCAAATATAAAATTGGAAAGAAACCACTAAGGTGCAGATTTACTACTGACTACCGGGTATAAAGGTGGTGACGCGTAAGAAGCGTCGCACACGTCGCTCCTCATTTATTTTATTTTTATATTAGCTAAGGGTTTCGGCGCGGATCAGCTTCCTAGCATTGCATTGAATCCCAACTGCTCTCATATTTTTCTTAATTAATCTTATTTTCTTTACTTCGATGATGGGTGAAGCGGTTTTTTTGTTTTTTTCTTTTTACCTTTTGCTTGTTTGTGTGCTTGTGTGCAGGCATTTCGCACAAACTTCATAGAAAGTGCCGAAGCGAAGGAAATGCGCGTTAAAGCTGGGATAATGTGCGGCGTTCGGGAGGGCATTCGGGGCTATACCGCGAAGTAAATTAGCTAAAAAATGTTTGCAAACGCTGCAAAGATGAAGATGAATGTTCGGTGGAGCAACGGTGAGTGGGTTTTGACGGTGAAAGCGCGGATAAGTATGGCGCTAAAAAGGGCCAGCAAAGCCTTTGCGTGGCTAGCCAATCCTGCTGACAAGGGTTGCTGCCGGTTCTGTTGAGCCGCCCCTGGCGCATGGAATTGCCCGCTCCAGGTCCTGGACAGCACCTGCAGACCAGAGAAGAGCAGAGCTTGGTCGGTCTCAATCTAACATTTACGTTTCCCCACTAGCTGCTGGGCTCTGCCGCGGATTCGTCATCAGGTGGAGTGCAAAAGTTTCTCTAAAGAGAGAGAGGGAGAAAGCTGGCTGGATGCAGAGTGAAGTGCTAGCTCGACTGACAGAGCGAAACGGGGCTGTAGTAATGAAGATAACATTTCCTGTTGTCAGCATTTGCAAAAGTTAAACAATGCCAGCACCCGCTGCCGAGCCCGCGCTCCACCTCCCTGCTTTTTGCTGTCCGAAATGGACAAAAAACCTATTCCTCATTTTTAAACTTTTACGCAACTACAGAAAAGCCGACACAGAGAGTGAGCGAGATTGGGAGAGTGAGCGAGAGTCCAGGCAATGGCATTTTCAGCCTGTCTCTGCGCCATCCATATATGATCTGACGGCAGCTACCTAAATAAATATTCGAGCGCATTTTTCCAGCTCCACTCTTTTGTTTTGATCATTTTAAAATTTAGCTAAAATCTCAGCAATCTGTTGTATCGTATGTCTTCATTAGCGTTAGTTAAAGTTCCGGCAATTAAGCGTCTTTTATGTTGAAACTCAATCGCAATTTTTGTAGCTGGAGCAAAAAAAAAAAACAATTTGCAGTCGTAAATTTTTAACGCCAACTCAACGTTCGTTTGCTGCTTTCCAAGTGGGTTTCAAGTAAATTATTTATCACGATGAACAAACACAGCACAATAGGTTCCAGGACCCAGGACCCTGGTACAGGACCAGTAACAGGTCGAGGTCTAGGACCGTGCTGGAATCCGACGCTTGTCTTTGTTTTTGACTTTGTGCAGTTTACCAGTTTGTGCAGTTCTTCGCATTGCCAAAGTTGGGGTTTTAATTTGTGCTGCAACATATCCAGCAACGTGCCACAGTCCAACCTTTGGCGTTGTCTCCGAACTGGTCTTAGACGTGGCCTCCTGTGTATCTTACCCTTGGCGTCCTTCCTTGGCTTGCTTTGTGACTCCTTCGACTGTGGTATATGAGGGCAATAGCATGGCACGGCACGGCACCCACTGCCACCAAAGTAAGCATCGGAGTCATTTACACTGCAATTAATCATGATTACGCGAGCATCAGGCAGCGGCAGAAGTAGAGGGGAACACTGCTCAGACGACGAAAACTTCAATTTTTCGTTCAACTGTCCGTACAACGAAGTAAATTAAACAATTTCCACAATGGGTACCCAATGGTCGGGCTAACACTTGCCCGTTTTTGCATTCTCAAATTGCGAATGGCATGTATATGCTACCCCAGCCTCCTTTTATTCACTTAGCCAGCCAATCCCACTTCACCTTTCCTGCATTCCGCATTCCGAATTCCGCATTCAATTCCCCCATCCGTACATTTAATGCTCTAAGAACCTAGATTTGGTGCTGAGAACCGAGAGCTTATCTATGATCGTGGCAGGAGAGATCTGGCAGAAGAGCTTAAGGTGGTTTGCCCTCTACCAGGTTATACGTTGGCTTTTAGGTTGACTTCCAGAAGCATAGCCTACATTTGTGCATGTCTTAAAAGTAGTAACCACAACTACATGTATGTAAGTATGTTCATATGTACATATGTGCATATGTATACGAATTTTTTTGGAAATTCAATATTGAACGTGTGACAGAATGTGCAGTGTCACAAAGACTGCAATTATGTGTAACTTAATCATTTAAAAGGAGATAAATAAACCAGAATATCCAGCAAGCTCAAGGAGCTGCCAGCTAGTTTCTACATGTATGCATATCACACATATCTGGGCACTTATACACAGATGGCAGACGGCATATGGCTTATGGCTTGCATATACTTGTTTACACTTTAATCCAGAGCAGAGCCTTTGCCTTCGCTGAGCCATGGTGGAGTGGTGAGGTGAGTCGTTAGCAGGAGTACTCGCAAGTGTCGCACAACAAGCTCTAATTAGATTACACGGAAATTAAATGCAGCAAGGAGACGCACGTACATATGTATGTACATGTAGAAGAAACAGATTATGTATGGTGAATATATACATACATAGACATGTTAAGGATTATTTCAAGTTATTTTTCTTATTTATAATCACTTAATATTTACCTGCATACAATTGTTGAAATACAACCGCAAAAATAAATGTTCTGGTTCACTGCACCAACAAAAAAATGATTAAAAAAAATGTTGTGTGTTTTTTTTTGTTTTTTTTTTTTGGTTTGCTTGGTCGTAAGCCATGGGTGGGCATATGGCAGGCGTAACTTCCTTCGCTGATTGTGTAACTTGTGACTGTTAAGTGCGCCGATGACTCGGCGTCACTTGTTTGCTCTGTGTGGCGTTGGTATGTTGAGTACAAGTACAACAGTGTATCCTGGTTAGCCGGGAGCACACTAAACTGCCTTGGAACGCGGCAGTTGAACGACTGAATCCTTGCACATTGCAACGATAGATACGCAGACTCGTCGCACGATACTCGCGCGATTCTCTTTTTGCACACATACAATCTATACATATACATATGTACATATATTTATATCCATATATACATATGTATATTAGCGTTGTCGGAAGAGCGTCATTCTGGTCTTCTTCGCCTGGGCCTGGCTCTGTCCTGTTGGGCCTGGAATGAAATCGCGCAACAGGCAACTGGCAACTGGCAACTGGTACTGTCGCAGCTGCAGTCGCAGCCTCAGCCGCATCGACTGCTAAAGCCATCACTACTGCCTGTATGTATGTGTTGGTGTTTGTTTGCTTTTGCAGCCAAGTGTGTGAATAAAAACAAAAGCGTAAGGGAAAGGCTGCAAAAAATACGAAGATAGTAACAATGAGCAACAATGAGCTCGACCCGACACACCCAAAGACGGCACAGAGACGCAGACATAGAAACAGACACAGACACAGACAGAGACAGAGACGTGGCTTCCTCTGATACCAAGGAGCAAGAGGAGAGTAGGAAGCATAACCCAGGGATCTGGAAGCTGCAGACAGTCGGGCAGGCAGCAAAATAGGATTCAGCTAAATAACAGTTGAGCAATTAATGCACTTAGCAGGGAAGGGTGGGGATGGTTGGATAGTCGAGTGGGTGTGCCACTTACTTTAGGTATGTATGTATATGTGTTGGTTTGGTTTATGGTATACATTCATTTATTGCTTTAAAGGCATTTAATTTGGTGGAAAATTATGCTATGACTGCGGCAACGACAGTGGCAGTAACAGCGGCCGTGGCAGCGGCGGCATTGGGGGCTGCAGTCTGCAGTCTACAGTTTTGCAGTCTGCGGTGGCGTACCACGTACCACACGATGCAGGTGGTGTGGTCAGTGTCAGCCTGTTGCTGTGCGTTATCAAATGCAGAAGCCATATGCAACAGGCAGGCGGCAGGCAGGAGACGCACACACACACACACACACACACACACACACATCAAACCCGAAGGCATGCGCATGTATGCAGTCTGACTCACTCACACTCCTGCACACACTCACACCAAAAAGCCTGGGCATATAGAGATGCATGTATGACACATCCGCTTCCGCAACAGGCGGAATTCCTTTGTGTGGGAGAGAAAGAGAAGTGTTGTTCATAATGTTGACGAAACAACACACAAATGCAAATGAAAGCTGGCAACACAGACACATACATACATGCAGCTAGGCGGCTCCCCCGGCTTGCACCTGCCGCCTGCTTTCAGCAGTCAACTTCGGCGTCGAGGCTGACGCCATCATTGGCAATGTCGTGGAGGATGCGTTGCAAAAACCTCCACTGTACTCTCTGCCGCCTGGCTGCCACAAGTTGCCGAGGGTTGATGATGGCTTAGCGTCGCCCTTGCTGCTTGTATGGTGCAACTAATTCGCCTTCGGTCTTTGGCTTCACCATTAAGGGGGCACAACGTTGGATCAGAGAGAGATATTCGACTCTGCCCTATTTTCTTCTGCAGCGACAAATCTGAATGTGCCCTGGACTTTCCGCCCTGTAGGCAAAGGCAATAGCAAAGGCAAACGCACAGTCAGAGAAGCAGAGACACACGCATGTAAGATTGCCGCCCAAGGGCGCTGTCCCTGCTTTGCAAAAGTCTACCAAAGTTTACACAACTTTAACCAACGGAGCATAATACTGTGACAAACCGATTATTGTGTCCAAGTCGTCGGCTCCCAGCCAAGCGCTTGCAAGCGTCGCAGCCTGTTGCTGTTGCAGCCTCAGCCCCCCCTTCACTACTACATGCACAAATACATACACCAATACACTCTCAAATGCACAAACACACTAGCAAACCCCTCACGCACACTGACAAACTCCTAAGCTCTCAACTGTTGCTCGCTCTCTAGCAACAGGTACCAAAGGCAAAGGCGAGCGGAGCAAAGTTCGCTCAGCGCTCAGGTTAGGTTCGGCCCCCGCACGAACCTACATCGGGGCACCTACATCGTGAATCGCATTAGCACTCTTACCCGCCAGCCAGCCCCTCCACAGACTGTGTGTGTGGCTCTAGTCATGCGCATTGCACACGAGTGCCGCCTAGAGCGAGGTTCTTCGGCAGCTTAGAACCGAAAACCTCTCTGTGTGCCCACCAACGACTCCCTGGCTATTCGCATTTCCCTGAATCGCATTTCCCCTCTTTTATGCTCGTTGCAGGTGCACGAAGTGTTTCCCACCTAGGCGCACCTATCAGGATCCGTTTCAGATGTAGGGGAACAGCATCTGCATCATGGGTATGGGAATGGGAATGGGTGGGTATGGGTGGACAGAAGCTTCATGTGTGCTGCCTGCATACTGAACCTGTCACACGGCGTTGCGCCTGCCTCTGTCCAAAGCCGACTGCCATTGCGGTGGTCCAGCCACCACCCTACTTCCGTTTCACTCATGATTGCGGCAGGCGAAGGCAAATGCGAAGGCGAAGGCGACTACGAATGAGAATGAGAATGAGAATGCGAATGTCACTGCCGTATTTTTATGACTTGCGGTTGTTCGAGTGAGTTTTATCCTCAACATTTTCATCTTGAAGACTTGGGATTCAAAGCAAAGATTTTTCAGGGAGTTCGCCAATAAAAATTGTTGTTTTCCATTACAAAAAAGTACATGGAAAAGTACATAGATTGTTATAATATTTTTTAGCAATATTTAATAAATTAATAGAGCAATCTGTAGCTTGTATAGTTTATCCAAAGAAAATTATCATTCTAATTTTTTTTTATTTTGTAGAAATATGAAAATAATATTAAAGATGTTCAAACTTGAGTTTCTTATAAATAAATAATTATTACAGATTTATACTATGTACGTATGTACATTTATAAATATGTATGTATGTAAATCATTATGATAAAAAGATGAACCATATAATCTATGTTTTTCAAATGATTTCCCTGGAACTTTAACTTTCGTTTTGATTTTTAGAGTAAAACGATAATTAGTTTTCTGGGTTGTAAATGTTAACCGAGCCGAAAAAATAGTTCGAGTTTTGCCAGAGTAAATATCGAAGGTCTGTTGTTTGCTGAGAGAAATTAATAGTGCGGAGTTGCTGTTGGTGTTGGTGCTGGTGCAGCGGGGATGAATGCTTGACGTTTTCATTGGTGTTGGATGCTGATCACATACTGAGTGGGTAAAACTTTATTAAATTTCTGTGGCATTACTGGTCTTATTGTTCTTGTTGATGTTGTTGACGTTACTGTTGCTGTTGTCGTCACTGAGCGGAAGTGCATCCGGTTACATGCAAACAAAAACGACGACACCTATACCACATTCCCCTTGAAACAATGGGAAACAGAGAGTGTACGTTTGTACGTGTGAGTGTCCCGGTACATGTAGTTACAGCAGAGCCAACTCTGGAGTCACAGAGCCAATCAGTTGCTTCAAAGGGGCTTGGGGTTTTTGGGCATGGGTTTGGTGCCCCAATATCTCCCATCTTCCAGCAAACAGACCAACAACAGCAATCGGTCCACCCAGATTCAATCCCAGCACCGCAGCAATGCCTCCCCCACACCCACACAGACGCCCAGTCACAGTCCCACTCCCGGTGTCCCTCTTCCCCAGTGTCTCCGTGACAAAGCTACCGCCGGCTGGCGGCTGTTGTAAATGTAACGCTTCAACAAGTGAGCGCACACAGGGCCAAACCTGATGCGTTTGACAAAAGTTGCATAAATTAACGTTAAAAGCCAGCGTTGTTGCTTTTGTAGTTTCTGCCTCTTTTACTTTGTCAGGCCGTACCCGTGCCGTACCCGTGCCGTGCCGTGCCGTGCCGTGCCGGGGCCAGTGTTCCGCCCGTCCTGTCCAACTACATGCAATAAAGTCATCAAGTGATGCCACCGATGTTGCCGTTCCTCAGTACCCCCAAGCCCCCTGTCATTCCCCGCAGTAATATTAGCAGCTACGTTTTCGTCTGCTGCATTGCGTTTGCATGTTATGTAATGTTATGCGTTTTTTTTTGTCGACTTTAGTTCTGATGGAAACCTATGAGGGAAGGCAAACGCTAATTCGATTTTCAATGAATATCTAATATTAAAGTTCTCGCAAAGAGAAAAGAGTGTATGCAAAACGGATGGATACCTCGTAAAAGGCGCTTAAAAGGCGCCTTTGGATAATCTTTAGCAACATTTGTAAGGCCGCTCCCCACGAACTACACAACAAATTATGCCACAAAGCAATTCAAAATTAAGTTTTCTGTGTGGCACAGAATGTAAATAAGATACAAAAGATTTGAAATTTTAAACTGTTCTCCTCGCACAATGGAAAAGCCACGTAAGGGACAGCTTGAAGCATCATCCTGCCCCGAAATGCTCACGTGCGGGATTCTCCGCACTCGGTATATACTTCAACGTATCCAGCTGAGAGATCCAGCGGGCAGCATGGATATGGTAGAGTGGAGTGGGAACGGCAAAAGGTTGGGTTCGGCAACCTCCGGGTGCCTGCAAAAACCTGGTGCACAAATCTAAATACAGAAATTAATGAATTATAAGTAAAGGGATTTGTTTCACTCTTGTGAATCTGAGTCCAACACCTTTGGACCGACAAACTCATCGGCAGAACGGCACCAACGTTGGGTGCTCCTGCTGTGTTGTGCCCCCGGTGTGTCCCTCGGTGTACCCTGATGTGCCCCGTGTGTCCGTGTGCCCACTTGAGCGGAAGACGACATAAATAGTAACCAAACGTAAATGTGTGGACACATTTTAATCGCTTTGATCTTTATATTCCCATTTGGTAATTAATTAACCGAAAGGTTCTCTGTATTCATGCACCAATATGCATTCCAAATTGGTGTGGCATGGCATCTAAAAGGGTTGCCTTGCTCTCCGGCCCCAGCTCAGAACACGAGCCCAAAGTCTCGTCCAAAGTATTTTCCGATTAATTAGTTTTGCCCGTTGTGATTGTCAAAGCTGGAATAGATACGTACTCTATGCCTTCTACTCTTTCCATACAATAGATAAGGTAGCAGGGTGGTTGGGTGTGGGTATGGCTATAGCAATGTGTCCCTGGGTTACCTGCGTGTTGTAGTTAATGCTCGTAGTACTCCCGAACTGGACACACCACGGATTAGTGATTAGAGCTATATCTTCCCTCTTTAAAACCGGTTTGACTCCGGTTTGACAGCGATTTGGAGCATCTAATGAGGGATAATAACGACCCCCTGCTTTGCACACGGAGCTTGTGCATTTGCATCCCCTACAAGTATTTCTGGGGGAGAGGGGAGATCTCCTGCGGTGATAGCGCTCATCGAAAATTGGTCATCGGCCCGTGGGGCTGAGTGCTTAAGGAACGCTGCTAATTTACAATTGCCACCATAATGGCCTGTATTTGGAGCTGATTGTGCATTGGTCGTCAGCGAAAGGACCACGAACGATGATGACCAAAGGCTCCACCAAGAGCAGGAGCAACGACAACGAGCAGGAGCCAGAGCAATGACAATGACAATGGGCAACGACACGTTTGTGTATGCCTCTCATATCATCATGGGGGGTGTTGTTTAATTAAATTTCTGAAATTAAAATGTTTTGTTTATATAAATTGAAAAATGCGCACTCCAACTCCCGGACAATGCGCTTCAAGAATAATCAAAAGGAACAACAAAAAAAAGAGGAAAAACCTGCCCTTGGCCCACCGACAATTGCATACTCTCCTTGGCAATCCTCATTCCTGCTACATTGTGAATGATGGGAATTACTTGTATCTTTCTACAATTCTGCGGCACATTCTAGGGCAGTTTTATGAAATGCAGAATGAAAGTTGTTGCCTACCCAAAAGGATGCAAAATTGGTCACTTCCTTCCCCATTTGCATTGGAATAGAGTGTGTGGCTGTATCTCTGTGCTGACCGATTGACGTGGGCAATGGAAATTGGAACTGGGATTGGTATTGGTATTGGGATGTTGTAGTCAGGCAGCCAGTCAGGTAGCCAGGTAACAGCCAGCGGCATCATTGTTCACAGCTCAAATCGCGCCTGATGGGACACATTCCAGCTAAAGCCCATACCGTTGCCGTCCTTGCCAGGAGCATTTTTTTTTGCAATTGGGCAGGCTACAAGTCATTCATCGCTCGAGCGGCATACATTCATGCATTCATACATTCAAACGTAAATGCACACCCACACTCACACTCCCACGCACAATCATACTCATACTCGACACCTACTACTATCTGCACATGGCTGCGCGTGCCTGTTCTCCTGTGCCCAATGTCCAGTGTCTCTCGCCGTCTCTGTATGTGTTTACACAACAACTGTCGCTGGCTTTTCAATTTGATTCATTTCATTTCAATTCTGTTTTCTCTGGCATTGTTCAAATGCGCCATGGGGCGACGTTGATCAAACCGAACCCATCGCTCGGTTGGACCCTGCTCGACCATTTAGTTGGGTAAGCGCGAGAGCCATATGGCCAGGGCGCCAGAATTCACAGAGCAGAGTACGAGTACTCGTCTGTAGGGATTTTCTCCAACATCTACCACTTACAGTTCCCCATATAAATTGTGAGATCTTTGGAAATTGCAGTCACAACACTTTCGGTCCTGGCTATGATTGAGCTCAAGTTGCCGTAGAATTTGAATTCAAATTGACTGTGGAAATGTATGGCCAAAACTAGTGAGTTTTCCAACTGGATATGACAGTAATTGTGTGTCCTGCCACAAATTCCAAAATTTGGCTTACAATTAAATTGTTCCTTTAATATGACAAATATTTTTGTGGGGCTTCTGTGCTGCATTGTATCACTCTCCAGATGTGTGCATAAATGCAGCAGCACCCATCTAGAATGCAATCAAGTGTGCTTTATTGGATTATATTTTGGGCTAACCTGAATTTGTGCTGCGGGAGTCCTTGTTAAAAGTCTTTTGGAAAGAAGAGAAAACATGTGGCACATTTATGTGCCAATTTGAAGTTGCATGCTTCCAATTACTAAGTAAAATCGAAAGCCTCAATTGGTCATATCATGCCCCTTTCTTATCCCCGATTAAATGAACATTGTGCGAGTCCTTTCTACCTGTCTTTACTCATACAATGTCCTTTGTTTTGGGGGCTTAGTTTAGATTCAGTGAATGAAGTGGCCAGCCAGCTCTTTGCAATTGCGTTGAACGACTCAGCGAAGGGCAGGCATAAACAGTTGCCACAAAAGATGCATCCATAGACACCCACACACACACACACTGTAACAAAAACCATATGTAGGGGGGGACCACTTCCAGGAGCAACTGATGCGGGACGTGGAGATGGAATAGGATGTGGCAACAAGGCGCTAAGCGTACCCAATGAAATGTAAGCGCAGAAAACGAAAAAGTGAATTTATGGCATCATAAATCAAGGAGCAATATTCTAGTATTTCCTGGTCACCTTTTGACTGCAGTTCGCATACATCGCTGGCCGCTACTTCTATTGTCGCCGACAACAGCCCGTGCAAAGGTCAGCAGTCGGGGGGCATCTACATACATAGGTCAAGATACGAGCGAGAAATTGTTGGATCTGGTCTGGTCTGGTCTGTTGCTAGACATTGGGCTTTGTTTGCTGCTCCAGCTCCAGCTCCAGCCCTGAAGCGTATGGTAAAAATTTGTTCCTGCACAGCACGCACACATTGAAAGTATCAGCCTACTCGGACTACAAGAAGGATGCAGGATGCAGGATGCTGAAGCCACTTTTGCTGTGTTGCCATGACCATATTGGGTATTTGGTTGCAGGTCTTCGTAGTAGTCGTTGCCGTTTGGGTTGGCTGCCTTGCAATTGGTATGCATATGCATCTGCATCCATTCCAGCTGGAGAGACTGACTGCTCGATCCATCACTTCTAGTCCAGTGCCACAGAGTTTGCCGCCTGCAGCCTGCGAGATGTGAGGAAACTTGGGATATCTGGTTACAGACATCCTTTCTCTCGTTCACCTTGCAATTTGATGCACCGCCCAAATCCCCCCCAAAAAGCAGATTGCTTGGAAAATGACGTGCTAATGTTAAAGGCGAGTAATTACTCAAAACATAGGTGGTGTCATTTTTTCATAATTGACACATATTGTATCCAAAGGCTTGCAAGGGTTCGTTCTCGGAATTAGGACTGGTGGGGCTCTGAGGTGTGCTCAGTGTAGTAGATGAACTGGTCTGAGAGAGGGCTGGGCTGGGCTGGGCTGGGCTGCCGAACGGGTGGAACTCAGAGGACGTGAAGTCTGTGGACTGTGCACGTTGTCCTTAGCCATCTGTGAGGCTCATTTGACACTTGAATGCCTCAATATGGTCTATAACAAGTGGGTGCGATGGGTAAGCAAGACCTCATGCATGAAACGTGGACAACAACAACACAAACACGAACGACAGCAGGAACAAATACATTTTTGATACCTGACTAAGCAGAACTCATTTGTTCATTTGATCGGTGAATTGCTGTCGCTACTTTGCCCTCAAATTTAGCACTAAACATACACTAAACAGAATCAAAGGAGTTGATAGAACCCTTGAAAATCAGACGAATCGTAAGGAAAATAAATGAAATGATTCCTTTATTAGCAAACTTAACTTAACTCTGTCAAAATGCAAACTCTTCGCTGACCGACAGTTGCCAAGCAACAATTGAATGTTCTTGTCCGAGCGGAGAACACACCAGAGAACGGATGTGCCAGGACGTTTGCTTTGGGCTGTGTGTCAATCATAGCTGCGAGCGCTTTCATTGAACTGAAAAATATGTAATTTGATTCAATAATATCAGTCAGGAGACGGGAGCATGGACATGCTCCCCTTGGACATGTTTCTGCTGGTCAAGATTTCAAACGAAAATTGTTTAATTCATCTGATCGCTGTCAACTCGAAATTCAGTTAGTTGTGTGCACAAAACTCTTGAATCCACCAATCCGCAAAGAAAGCAAAGAAATAGTGGTATCCTCTCTGTCGCTCCTTCCCTGCTTCCCCTCGAGTTCTCCTGCTGGTGGTGGGTGGGGGCCGATGGGTGATGGGTGATGCTGCTGACGTCTGTGATGAGGATAAAACTGTGTTCAATTGCCGGGAAACTCTTCGGTTTCCGACTCATTGCTGTCCAAACATACACATGCAAAAGGGGGGTGGAATACACATGTGCTGAACCACATATCAACCTTGATTGGATGTAACCAGAGAGGAGTGCCGTCAGACGTACATACATATGTCGAGGCTGCGAGTGGAATTGGAATTTGAATTGGCCGTTTGAGGGAAGGAGGCCATCCTCCACTATAGTTGGCAGTTGCTCGTCACTGAAATATACATATACAACTCGAGCCGCATTCGCTTCCTGTGCAAGTCACAGAGAAAGGAACACTGGACGAAGGTCTCTGTCTATGTCCATGTCTCTGCCTATAGGCTGACCACAAAGAGAGTGTCGCTGGACATCATCCATCGCCCCAAATATCCGCTCTTATAAACCTATTTAAAAGTTCCATACGCATAGCATATTCTCCTTCCACTCGTAGCGGATTGATTTCAGGGCGAGTGTAAATCAAAGCCGCTGCCAATTCAGCTCTGAGATAAGCTTACCACGTAAGTATGTATGTACGTATGTATGTATGTACATCAGAATGATGGTAATTCCGTCATACAGATGTCACTTTCCAAACAAGTTTTCGTAGTCGTATTCGTATTCGGATACCGCACATGTCGCGCGTCAAAAGGCTGTCAATCAATGCAGCGAACAATGCAATCAGGCCGAAGTAAACTGACCATAGAATTGTCAAGTGAGCGAAGCTTCCTTAAATTCAATTACTTCAAATCGGATAACTCATGGCTCATGCTGGACACATCTCGGACACTTGGACACTCATGCTCATGCTGGACATATGCAGATGTGAACTGCAATGATGGCAGCGTCTGCCTGCTGCCTTCTGTCTTTTGCATATGGAATGAGAGGATATTCATGTTGAATGGTTGAACACGCTCTTCATGGCTGCTGGTGTTTTTGTGTGTGTTTCGCAGGATTTGCAGCGCATGGGGATAGAGGATATTAGGGTAGGGAAGGTGATAGGGGCTCAAGACAGCTTCAAGTTCCGTTTAGCCACAAGGAATGAGGTTTCTATCCATCTATCCATATATGCTATGACTGAATACTTCTCGTTTTGTCCAACATCCTTGGGTTCCAGAGCAAGGACAGCTGGGTGTTTTAAAGCTATTTGTTTGCTGCAAAATGTACCTAAGCTTTTTCATCCTGAAAGTTGTGTGCACAGCTTTAGCGGTGTGTGTCCCAAAAAGGATCTCGGAACTGCGCATGCGCCACGATTTGTTAAAGCCCTAAGCTCATGTCTGACGTCCTGAAGCTTACAGGTTTCCATCGAGTTCTTAAACCCTTACTTATCCTCAAAGAGCTTCCCGTAGTTTGCAACATGGATTCAAAAAGCTTTGATTTACCACATTTTTGGCTCTTATCTCAGGTTAAACTTTCAAAGTTAACGCTTGGCCTCGAGTCTAAAGTGTCCTTGGAGCCAACTTGCACTTTCCGAAGCGCCTTCTTGGACAAATACCAACAATGTGAGTGGAGGATATGTTATCGTACATACTTTTCAGATGTTTCGTGGTCACAAGTCCATCCTCCAAAGGGTCACCGACTTTTTGTGGTCTACTCGTACCATTTGTGGCCAATGCTGGCCACTGCAACAATGCTCAGATGCACTTGTCATTGGAGAAAATCGGATTCGTTCCTTGCAAGGAACATTGCAAATGGTCATGGGACCACTTCGTTGTCGTATCCTTTTTTGTTATTTGGTTGACACTCGAGGAGGAGCTCAGTGTTTGCATATGTTCAATATACAATGAGGTTGGATGGATGGATGCATCCATTTTGCTGCTTGTATTCACTTACAAATGTAGAAAATCAAAATGCAAACTGAAATAAATGCAAAAGACAACACGAGGAACATGGCATTGAAGGCAAACTTCGAGGGTTTGAATCCTAAAGAAAGTGGCCCCGCCCCGAAACGTATGGGAGGACACTCTTTGTTGGGCATCTGTGGTTCTTAGTGGTTCACACTTGTGGCTGGAGAGCAAAGAAAATACTAGTGATAACAGGTGCAGCACAACATCGAGAGTTGCAGATGGGAGAAAAGGAACCGACAGGAGGACTTGAACGCTGTCATGGCTCCTGCAGGGAGATTCTTTTCCGTCAAATTGTTATTGAAAATCCACCTTGGCATCATCGTTGCCAAATTCTGATCCGAAAGAATTCGATAAGTTAGAATCTAAAATAAAAAGGCAGTGACCGTGTGCCTCACACATGAAACGAAACGAAGGCGGGGGGTTGCCGGCAAGAACTTTGCAAAAATTGTGCGCATATTAAAATTCTTGGTGAAAGCTTTTGACATAAATTAAAACTTTTTATCAAGGTACGCGCAAACACACACCCACACACACACACACACACACAATCTTCTATGTATGTCTTTATACACATACTTTTATATCCAGGCACCCGCGAAGAACCTTCTACGAGCCTTTTGTTTTCATGGATTTTGTTTGGGTAAGATAGGTGCTTATGCCGGAGGGAGGCATGGCAGGAAAAGGGGAGCAGAGGAGCTGCCCAGAGAATGGTCATTCATGCCACGCCCAAGCTTCAGTCTGAATTGGAAGCTAAATTCTTTTTTTTTGATATTTATTGGCACAGTAATTGATTGAAGTTTTCTCGTTCGCACTTAGCCCGTCACATCATATCAAACGGAATAGCTATACCAGCGCCCCTTTTCACGCGACTGACACATTCGAAGACTGATTGAAAACTTTTTTAATTAATTTCCATGCCAAAAAGTAACTTACAGAGTGGGTCGAGACAGCGATTCGGCGGAGTGGCAGTGGCAGTGGCAGTGGGGCAGCAGCACCACTGTTAACGAGCGAGGATGCCTTCGCTCTACGAATATTGCAGGAACAACTTTGGCTAGGCCACACCCACACACACACACACACACACACACACACACACTCAGCAACTAGGGCTGGAAGTGATACTTAGGAGGGTCAGGGATGTCGGGGAACGGGATCAGGGAGCTGCAGCTTTCCTTTCGCTAACTTATCCTGATTCCATCGAGGTAGCGCATTAAAAATGAATTTCAATTCATTGCCGGCTGCTGGCTTGCTGGGCTGCCTCCAGCTCAAAGACAACATTTTTGGGCATAAAAATTATTTATGGGCTTACTATGCGTAACGTGTCTACCGGCATCGGAGAGTCTATAAGTCGGCTCGAGGTGACTGGGTATGGGTGTGGGTGTGAGTGTCACTGTCGCTGTCAGTGTTGGTGTCTGTCGCGCATCGGGTACGTGATTTTCGGTGCAGGGCTACTGATTGTTCGTTCTGCCACTGACAAAAACTTTTTCAATAATATATAAATCAAACTGTCATAAAGTCACCGGATTCCCAGATTGTCCCACGAACAATCTTTGCCTTCTGCTCGTCCGGTGGGAGGCTTGTCCTAGTCTTGGTGTTGGTTCTGCTCCTGGTCCGCGAATTGCTACACATTCTATTTGCTTTTACTTTACGAGTCAAACGTCAAAAATCCCCTTTTTCGCTTGACATTTTCTTAGACAATTTAAGTTGCCATTGTGTAACACTGATGTGCATTTAATATGTGTCCGTCCGTCCGTTCGCCTGTGTGTGGGTGTGTGGGTGTGTGGCACACACAGACAGACAATCTAGGTTGAACCACCAACAGCAACCCCCCAGATGTTACCTGTCTGCCATTTGCTCTTCCTCCTCCTCAGGTTTATTTCTCTCTTCGTTTTTCACATTCATGGAAATATGTCACAAAATTTATTGCAAAATAATTTTACCTGTGCTAAAGTGTGCCCTGTAATTCTTTGCCGCTCCTACAGCTCCTTCGGCTCCCCAGACTCCTCAGACTCCTGCTAATGTCCACGTGAGAGACGATTACGTATGTATGTATGTAGGATGCACGACAACTCACGACTCGCCAGTCACGAGCAGCAGAAGCCTCCGTGCTGGCACTCCACGCATCATTTATTCGACCATCCTGCATGGAGCCTGCGAGTATGAGTTTTTGGCTTACCGACTTTCCTGACTCTTGTCTACTTCCTCACATCTTCAACGGCAACTTGCCGCATGATGCACATTAAAATATTAAAAATTCCTTTAGAACCTTAAACAAGAAGCGCTGTCAGAGTCGTAGATCGATGAACCACCAATACCCTTTCCACCAAGCAAACAAAGCTTAACAAAAATGTTTATTTTTATGTTGATAATTTCCATAGAAATTGTATTACAATTCTGATCTTAACTGATCAGAAAAAAAAGTGTATCTGAGTGATGGAACCGGATATGCTCCCTTCCTTGAAAGTGTATGGAAAAATCGTTCTCACTGGCTCTTTTCTCCTCTCGTTCCATGTTTTGCGGGGGTGCCACCATGGCCGTGCCGTGCCTCTTGTGTGTGTGCGGCTGGAAACTTTTTTTAAGCAGCTGGGCACAAAAATGCGTATTTGTGTAAGGAAAAAATATTTATTATCTACTTGGCCGCAAATCGTTTTAGTGTGTCAACGAGAAGGATGACAATGTTTCCTTTGATGCGATTCTTTTGATTTGCAGCAAAAATGCACATTATGGAATTAAAAATTGTTAACAGGCACAACTGGAACCGGAAAACTCCCACCCTTCTGTACGAAACTCCATTTTAAAATCAAATCAAATAATTCTCAATTGGATTGCAAAGAGTTAAAGACAAAGTCAGCCAAAAGAGTGTCCATATTGCATACATATGTAAATACATATATGTATGTAAATAAAATAAGTTCTTATTAGTCTTTGCCTGGACAGGGCAGGGCAGGACTCATTCGCGCATGCGAAAATGTGGCGGCAGCTCAATTAAATGCAGAGAAAGGATGAAAATGAAGCAAATGTTTGCATTTGTGCGTTTCCATTCCGTTTGAATGTGAAATATTTTTTTTTTTGCAAAATACATTCGAGCATATTCGAGCCAAATAAAATGCAAATATGCACCAAAAGTAGCTTAAAAATCGTCAAAAGCGTGCCAGCCAGTGTACTGGCGAAAAGCGAGTTGCTCTGTGTTGATATTGCACAGCTACCCCGGATGGCTTTGGTGGGTTGCATGCGATTCATCTCCATGCACTGTTTAAAAAGCGATTTTTCCATGTAAATCAACAAATATGCACGCATCAGGGGCAATGGCAAAGGAAAGGGAAAGGGCTCATTTACAAAGTGGTTTACACTGGCCTGGACCATGCCAGTGAGTGGGCCGTGGAGCTGTCTATTTCTTTGGCTGAACACACTACTGGATGATGGCAATTTATATAATTGAATCCGACTGGAGCTGACTATCGCCAGGTTTAAGCGAGCTGGTTATTGCCGGCCCTTACTGTCCAGCCAGTTAAGTTCGAATCAACAGTTTGATACATCGCATGGCAGAGCAGAACATTCTTGTATGGTCGGGGCAAGGCCTCTTCTCCGGCTGCAACCCAACTGCAGCACTACCAACTCAATTCAAATCGTGTGAACGGAACTGCTTGCTGATGTGGGTGCTAGAGCCACACCACGCCACACCCCTGCCACCGTGTCTTTTCAGTCAACGCCTAGAAAGCGTTTTCCAATGATTTATTAACTAATTTAGCTGCAATATTATTTATGCCAGTCCTTGCAGCCAAGGCATGGCAAGGCTGGCAGGCAAGCAGGAAAGCAGACAGCAGGGCAGAAGGTTTGGAAGGCCAGACAAACGGTTGTGGTGGGATATATCCATGGACATATCCAGTGGCGGGACAGGGGAGACAACCTGCATCGACTGCATGGGCAAGGGATAATGCTCGAAAATGCTGCCACAATGTTAAACAGTAACAACAAATGGCTCAGCAACAGTAACAGCAGCAGGACTGGGTAGGGGTACGGCAACAGCCTGAAACTGGATCCGGCGGCAGATGACGGCGCTAAGAATAACGAAAAGCAAAAATTGAGCTTCGAGAAACGGAAATGTGGCAGGGGAGGGCAGAAACAATGCAGAAGTTGGGAACTTTAAGAAATTTACACCATCAGCAGATACGAGTGCATGCCCACTAGGCGAGGCGAGTGGCAAGGAGAGTGGCGAGGCGTGGAGCCTCCAGATCACACAGAGTATGATGCAGCCAGGACTGGTTCGGTAGGTTGCTGCTACTGGATGGCAAGAAGTTCAAACTGCTAAGAAAAATTTGCACTGTTGGCACTTTTTCCGTTGCTTCTATTGTTGTTGTTGCCACTGCCACCGCCGCTGCCGCTGCCGCTGCTGTTTGCTGCAAACAATCTGTTTCCCGGCATCAACTTTGCTAGAAAAATTGAAACAAGCTGAACAGCGGCGGCAGTCATCTAGAACAGAAGAATATCAGTGAGGGGGGCCAGGAAGGGCATGCTGCTGTCTCGGCTGCTCGGGTGGCAGTAGGCTGCTGCTGCTGCTGCTGCCGCCCCGATTGCTGCACTTGCCACTGGCACTGGCAACTACCAACTTGTGGCAAGGGCATGTATCATATTTAGACATGGGAAAGACAGAAATATAAACTTATAAAGACCAGGCACAGCCCCAGACCCCACTCCCAAGTTCCTTGCAAAAATATAGAGTTGCAAAGGCAAGCACAAAAACCATATTTGGCAACTGAGCAGCAGTTGAAAGGACTTTACAGCGCGCCCAACTGATGAATTATGGCCAAAGTTATCGGCGGGTGTTGCCAGTGGCCAGGGGCATGGGCATAGGCTCTAGTTGTGGCTGCTCTTTTTGCCAATGTTTTGTTATACTGGTAACTGGCAACTACTGATAATAAGATATACTTACCATTGGACAGGCGCAGTCCTGACCGCGTGCAGCACTTTGCCCCCTTTGCGGCCCGTGGAGCTATTACCAACGGAAGTCTACTAAACAAGAAGTTGGGCTTAGGGGCAGGCAGCAGCAGCAGCAGCAGCAATAATGGCAAAGAGCGAAGGCTGCAAATGAGGCAGTAGACTGTGGCCCAAGTTAAATAAGTTTAATTGCTCGAAACGGAAGTAAGACTTGTGGTTACTTACCCCTGGTTGACCTCTGTTCAACTGCTCTTCCCCAGGCATTCATTCCATCTTTTTTCTCTCACGTCTCTTGTTGATTTTCTTACTCTGTTTGCCAGCAAAAAAAAAAAGATTTCCAGAGTGCAAAAATGCGCGTTCCATATGAACATGATATTTAATTGATGGATCGTAGATATGCTTACTCCTTTGCATACATTTTCGTATAAGTTCTCAATACAAATAGCATCTAAAATTTTCTAAAGATCTACATCTATTTGGCGCCCTTTGCACACCGGAGTGTGGAGATCTGTGTGATAGAGTTCTCCTCTTTTTGTTCATTAAATGAGCTAAACACCTAACAGGATTAATTTGTATTTAGCTTATCTGTGCTGCTGGCAAATGGAATGTCCATGTACATGGTTTAAAACAGATTAAGGACCTCCTCAGTTGCACCTCAACCGCTCCGAACCCATGGTCTGTGGCAGTTGCTCTATGTGGCAGTAGGAGAATCACGGTCAGCCGATGATTGCCGTCAATTGAATGCCAATTGTTTTTCTTCGTTCTCGCTCCCGCTCCCGCTCCCGCGCCCGCTCCCTTTCTCATTCTCGTTCTCGTTCTCGGTTTATTTCGTTTCTCTTTTGTTGCATTTTTTTGGCCACGTTTTGTTTAGCATAGCAATCGTTCGCTGCCTTCTGTGTGGGGAGCGAAATCAAACGATTTTTTGGAGCCCTTTCAGATCAAGTTCCCGTTTGCCGCTTTGCCAGTTTGCCCGTTTGCCAGTTGCTGGCTTAGTAGCAGCACAGGCATTTTCATTTTCATTTTCATTTTCATTTTAAGGGGCGTCCTGGGACAAAATTTCTGTAGCTGTAAAACCGCTGAACTGAGTTGAGTAGAGCACAGAAGAGAAGAGATCAGAGTGGTGCGAAGGGTAGGTGTAGAGTAGGCGGGGAGTAGAAAGTCCTGTTGCATAGTGGCAAAGCGACTTTGGCCCACACATCCTTCCCCAATCCCGAAAATAGAAACAAATTGTACAGTCTTTATTGCCTATGATTGGCATTCAGGATTCCTTTTTTTCCGCCGATTCTGTTACTGTCTCTATCTGGCGCAGGGATGGGCGGAGGAATGGGTTACAGGATGGATGGGTTCATCCATCCAACACGAAGTGTCGAACGGAAGTGCAGGCTGAGAGTCTGCAGTGATTATCCGCGTTACACAGTACGAGCAAGTACGACACCTGGAAAGAGAAGAGACCCGTCTGGCAGGGACTGGACACTGGACTCTGGACACTGGACTGTGGACTCTGCTGGCACGCTTCCGAATGGGTAGCCAATAATCCTGCAACAGATGCAGTAGTTGGCATCCAAAATCATCCAAGATGGTGATGCAAATTCGATTGTGCAAGAGATGAGATTTGGCAAAGGAAAAACGAAGGAAATTTGAGTAGGAGTAGGTCGTAAAATTTAGATACTAGCGGGCAGGTTGCTTTGCCTAATTTACATTAAATAGCAGAAATGTAAAAAATATGAGTATTTTGACCCGAAGGATATCCGCTACCCACGCACACAAACACAGACTCTCTGCCTCTATCTCTCCGCACATACGCACACAGTGGCACGGAACATGATTCGAATGAATCTCTGTCGCTCTTTTAGGGTAATTTTCACGGGGGTGGAGGGTGAAGCCAACGCAGAAGTAAACTTGGAAATGCGCCACTCTCTGTGTGTGTGTGTGTGTGTGTGTGTGTGTGTGTGTGTGTGTGTGTGTGTGTGTGTGTGTGGGCTGTGCGAGTAAAAGCGCAATGCCAGCTCTGAGAAGGGAAATTGTACTAGGAAATTTGCCGGAAATTAAAACTTGTGCAAAATAAATCGCCATACCTCGAAATAGAACACACAGACAGAGAGACAGACACAGAGCGAAAGGACACGGGACGGGGAGCAGCGAGAGACATTGAAAGATCGATGTCCTCCACACAATATCGCACAAACATTAGCAGCAGTTCAAGGGGGTAAGCCGTTCTGGACGCATGCTTACACATAATGCCCCCAAATCTGCACCCCCTTTTAGCTGACCCTTGCTCTGACCCTTTCAACAACAAAAACAGCACGCGCGCTCACACAAAAAAATGTAGAAGGAATCGCTTACCCATAAGCTGGTGCTAAGGTTTCTTCCATAGCCAAAGGAAAAAGTGAGCGCACAGGAAGTGCTTGGGGCTCTCTGGCCGTTTTCCTGCCCACTTTTTGACGCCTTCCGCGTACATCCACCCGCGTCAGTGCTTCATTTCGCTGGATTCGCCGCTAATGGAGTGACAGTTGGCAAAGAATTATTAGATTTGCACATGCATACTGCAAAACTGCACACTGCAATCCGGCATTTGGTACGAATACTGGACTGAGAGTTTTTTGGGTGCGGGAATGGGATGGATGGCAATGGAAATGCGAATCGGAATCAGAGTAAAAGCAAGAATAGAAAACGAAAGGAGCAGAGGAGGAGCACTGCAAAACGTGTTTTCCCCCACCCTGAAATGGAAGAAAGAACAACGATTTGGGGGCGCGGAATGGGCACTGCTATGCGAGAGCTTATTTCCTTAATAATTTCCAACCATTACGTGAATACACCTGGGCCAGTCAATGGATGTTCAAAAATCATGATGTTTAATTTCCTTAAAACGGTTTGCAAAATCTATATCCAGACATTGATTGACTGCCGTCGAATCTCTGCATCTCTGTGCCTATCCTCTGACCCCAGGCAGGACTCTGCCACTCTTCCTCTCTTCCTCTCTGATATGACCACTACGTCAGGGCCGCATATTGTTGTAGGTGGGTTGGTCGGTGATTTCTGATTGTTTTGCGGCTTGCGTGCTGATTGCCTGCCTGAAAGTCATAATGCATGTACACCCCCCAGGCTCCTCCAGCCCCACAGCCCCACAGTCATTTAATCAGCTTTCATTAAAATTGCACACAAAACCCGAAAATGACTTGATAAAACGCCATTAACTTGGAGCTCAACTGACAGGGGTTTATGGGCGGCTTCTGGGCAAAGCTTTTAATTGATAAGGACTATTTGCCCTGACTGTGACTCACTGCGAGTGCCACTGCGACTGCTACTGGGAAAGTGATTGTGGCTCTCGATTGTAGTCATGCCCCTTGTGGCAGCGTATGTCCTGGACAGACACAATTCAAACTTTTGTCAAAATGGTCATCGAGCATCGGAGCTGGTTTTGGGTTCCCTTTTGGCATACCCTTAGACATGCATAGGAGGCAGAGAGAGCGAGAGAGAGATGAGCGGTTGCAGGGCGGACCACTTTGCGCTTTATGCCACATTATTTCAGGGCTTATGCCAAGACGGGTAAGAAAGCTCAACGAAATTACGCTCATTTCAAAATTGTTATTGAATCTTTGGCGAAGTAAATAATCCTTGTTGAAATGAACGAGAAATCCCTTTGCGGGCGCAAGTGGCTACCTCCCGAACCTCCCCCCTTCCCAACCACCCACAGAGCACCGACTGAGTGTCACTGCCACTGGGACTGACTGTGGGACTCAACCCTCAACCCGCACAAGAAGCAGCTACAGCCACAGCCACAGCCACTGCCTTCAGCTCTTGCCTTTGTCATATCGCCCCCCCAAAAAACTCTCTGCGTGGTGGCGGCCCCACTAAATGCTGCCAAATTATACGCAATCATTTTGAGCTTAACTAAAGTGCGGCAAGTCTGCGGCCAAGCGAAGAACGAAGATGCCAGATCCATGGGAGTGGGTACGCAGCAGGAAGACGCGCCATGGAGCGGCGAAGAGAAGAGCAAATTTGGGGTTCGGTTTCGGTTCAGACAACAAGCGAATTGGTTACTCGGAATGCTTCAGCTTCTTCGTGAGCACAGCTCTTTCTTCAGCTACCAAAAAATACGATGACAATGTGTCATCGTAAATTGTTTGTCCTTTCAAATTTATACCTTCATATTAAACTGGCTATTGTACCAGAGAAATGTATGTTCCTGCCTGAGATTCTGCTGCTTTTGCCGCCTAATCGCCGCCATGGAAACTGAAGAGTTTTCGGCTAGGAATGCCCCCAACATGCCCGAAATCTATCTACTCGTACTGGAGTATCTTTAAAATGTGTTTTTAAAATTAACGTTTATTTTGCTTAAAAGCTTTCTCCCCTATCCCCTTATCTATGGGTACAAAAAAAAGAGAGAGCGGAAGAAACAACACAAAATAAGTGGAAGGAAAGCGTAAAGCATTTTATGACTGTCACAGTACTTGACGCACTTGACTTTTCGCCTGCCCAGCCAACCAGTCAGTCATTCAGTCATTCAGTCATTCAGTCATTCATTCATTCCAGCTGGCGTCAATCTTAGCCCCAAGCTTAAAGCTATAAAAATTGCATGAATAACACACACAAATAAAATTGGTTTAATAACAAGAGATATTCGCAGAGCAATTCGGTGGTTTCTGGCTCGCTAGCCACTTGAAAAATTCTATTTACATATCGTATTTGTGTGTATATTTGAAGATTATAGGCGACACTTTATATAACCTCAGCACCCTGCCCCAGCACATCCATGGAGAATCATAGAAGTAAAGTGCACAAAAAAAAGACAAGAAAAGAAATGAAATGAAATATAAAAAACAAACGCCGCTCAATTTGCTGCACAAACAGAACTCACATCAAATAAGAGCTGGGGCAACAAAAAGCAGCTAGGGAGCACACAGGCGAGTGAAAGCAGAAGGAGCAGCAGCAGTAGGAGGAGGAAGTAAATGCCCCCGACTGAGGCATAGGACAGAGGACAACCAGAGTGTACAGAGGGAGTGGGAGATGCGACACCGACTACGTTAACGGAAAGAGGAACGGATGGGAGGTGTCGTCGGCTGTAGTGGTACAATTTATGACAACTTAATTGATTTACTTTACGTACGTGACCAGAAAAATGAATATTGCATTACGTTGGGATTTTCGTTAGAGGTTTTTTTTTACCCGCCGGAAATTCTATTTCAACGCAATGCGCTGCTTGGCTGCCAGAACACCAACACAAGCAGCAAAAAGCAGCAAAAAGCAGCAAACCAACACCAACACACACTCCCACACAAGGACCTCCTTTAGTTTTGTTGTCTCCGTTTAATGCGCGCAATTAGCACTGTCGCCACGCGGAGTGGAGGCGAACAGCGAACAGCGAACAGCGAACGGAATGGGTGTGTGTGCGAGTGGTATGGCACCTAATTTAATTTGTATATATATAATATATATGTATTTTACAGTATTTTGTAATTTGCCAGGCTACTCATTTGCGCACGTTATGATACTCATACAAGCGAATGCCCTTAAAAGTATGCTACAGCTTTGTGCTGGAATCGATTGATGCCAAGGACGACAATAAACTCGTACATAAATATGACTGTGAATAACACAACATGTCCTTAAACGACACAGTTACAGCAACGACAAAATCACGCAAAAAGATAGAGTCGCCACCGGGTTACGATCCGCATTCCCGGCACTGCCGGCTTTGATATCAACTTCGACTTGAATCCCTGGCCATGGAGCAGGCAGCAGGATGCAGGGAAAAGTGAGTGCCTGGCCGGCAAACTTTTAGGCGTATGCTATTTGAGTAACTTAAGCACGCCAGTTTATCCCGTCTTAGTTGCTTTGACCTTTTTTTTCGTTTCTGTTGCCAGTTTTTTTCTCGTTAGTTTCTGCGTGCGGGGCAGCGCAACTTTGCATGGAAGTAACAGAACTACTGATGGGAATTGGCAGGAAAGGGCAGCTGAGTCAACGAGCTGACTCTTATTATTCGCTTCGTACGATTTAGCTTGCAAATGTGACGGTCGAAGTCGACGGTTTTGCTTGTCTTGGGTGGGCCCACGCCCCCAATGTCCCCGCAGTCCCTTAGCCTTTCAGCACTGCGGTAAAAGTTTTCCTACAGCGCTTCATCAATTCACTTTGACTATGTGAGAGAGAGCCAGAGACAGCCTTTGTGAGCTGCTGCTGCTGCTGCTGCTGCCGCCGCACTTGGCTGGCCTAGACAGAAGAACCAAAGCCACACATCCAGACCCGCCGCACACCCGCGCACCCATGCTCGTCCGCTCACACGTTCAATTCTACTTGCGACTACTTTGGCTTAATCGCACATAAGCGGTGAGTTTTTTGTGTACTTAAGAAACCACTTAAGAAGTCGTTAAATAATCAATGAATAAAGATTCTGCCTTGGCAGCCTTTCTACGTCTTTCTGCGTCTTTTCGCGATGTTTTCTTTTCCGGACGCATAAATTGTCATAAATAAATCAGGGAGCGCCATGCCATGCCAGCAAAGGCTTGATCGACGAAGTGCCTGCACTCTTGTCCCACAAAGAAAGTCCCCAAAGACGGCTCCTGCGGCTCTCCCTTGTCTTTTAAAAATTAATCGTATCACCAAAGCAAAATCAGCTGCCAATTGATGTGGTCCGTATTGAAGGTACAAATTAGACTGTGCCTCAGGCAGAGTAAAGTAGAGTAAACTTTTTCATGGGCACCTTTAGGCTTTCGGGTAATTGATTGGAAACGTGAGCAGATTTCCGTTTTTGTAGGATTCACGTGTGTATTTGACAGCTCAATTGGAATTTCTGATAACAAAACAATTGAAAAAGGCCAAAGTCGAATTGATGTACATCTAAGAAGTGCAACCAGCGCGCTGCACAGCTCCACAGACACTGTCACATCGAAGACTTTACTTCGGAGTATGCAAAAGATGCGCCAACAACGATTGAAACACTGTACTCTGTCGGGATGGTCGTTGTTGTTTGTTGTGTTGACGTCGGGAAAGTTTTTCTCTTGGCTGGCTCAATGGGTGGTTTCAGCCATGATGTGATGCCTAACGATGCGTCTGATGCTGATGGTGATGCTGACGCTGATGGGCATCTCGAATGACTCAATTTGCCACATGCAGGGAACTCTGTATTGATTCCCCTAATTTTTGCAACAGCAGCGCTGATCTTAGCCACTTGTTGTGCGCAGTTTGAACCGCAGTATCATAGATTTTGTCGTTGCTCCAGCTCCAACTCCAACTTCTTATATTTTTTCTTTTCCAAATATTTGTCTCTATTTGGCCACTGAATTTTATTGCATTTGATTGCTGTATTCCTTTTTTTTTTGTGTTCATTTCTTTTGCACTTCTACGTTATTGACTTTGATTTTACTTTCGGCATTGACTTTGTGGCTCCACCGCCGCGATTTAACGGCTTTTAGCGAGCAGTTGGATGTCGGATAGACAACGACCAAAGCAAAGCACAAAGGCGGCAGCTACAGAAGCCAGAAAGCAGAAGCAGGAGCAGGTAGCACTGGTAGAACGGCAGCCAGTTGGCGGTTGGGGTCTCGACATTCGACAGCTGTCGTGAGGCCCACCCCGCCATGCCCTTTATCACTTTTGTGGCTCTGTGACTTTGTCTGTGCCTCTGTCTGTGTCTGTGTCTGCGTCTGTATGGTGTAGGAGGAGCATGAGCAAGTGCCTTAATTTGTGGATTTTGTACAAATGGTTCGGAAGAATTGCTTTAAGTAATTGTTTTCCCCCCGCCTGCCCTCTGGAAAAGAATTGCGCCTTTGCTTTGTTGGTCTTTTCACGTGCTCCTTGCCTTGCCCTTGCTTTGGCTCCTGTGTTGGAGTGTCTCCAATGCATGAAAAAATCATTATAATGATGCTGGGTTTATGTTTATCCCTTTCAAATCAAGTATTTTTGGATTTGCCGAGGTGTTCAGTGCGTTGAAGTAGGCTTGGCCCCATAATGAGTTGCTCCCTTCTCAGAGCCTCTTTCGTTTGCATTTGTTTTGTTTGCTTTGATGAGAACTGCTTGCAGGAAAGGAACTGCAAAATGACTGTACTGAATCGAAGCCAATATACGGCCACCGAGCAATACGGAACTGGACATCCCCTAGTGCGGGGGACGGGCTATCAACCTTTAACCAGACCCAGCTGGACTCATGTCGAATAGGAGGTCGGCAATGGGAATGGGAGTGCGAGTGAGGGCCACCCATCACAACGGCCCCGTGGGAATTGGGAGCCCTGCGGACTCTCTTTGCAATTTTCATTTTACATATTGCCCTCGGAGTTGCATATATTTTTTTTTTCTATTTTTTTTAACTCTCTTTTTTGTTGTACCTTTGTGTGTGTTTACCCAACTGCTGTGCCTGGTTGAGGAGCATTAAGGGAGGAAGGGTGGAGTGGAACTGGGATTGGGATTGGGCTGACGGCGTTGGTGCTTCTGGGTGTTGAATGCTGCTGTTGCTGCTCTTAGAATCCGCCAGAATGTCCAACTGTCTGTGTGTGTTTGTGTGTGTGTGTGTGTGTGTGCCTGCCTGTGTGTGCCATTTTCCTCTCTGTTTGCGCACACTTCCTTGGTGGCTGGCTGTCTATTTTGCACCTTTTGTACGTTTTTAATTTTCCTGTTTTATTTCCGGTTTTACGATTCCCATCTCAAATCTAGATTGCAATAGCGAACTCGCTGCTCACTGCTCACTGCTCCCCGTTCAACGTTCAACGTGCACCGTGTTTGGCGTCACTGCACAACACAACCATCCAACTCCAGCCCCCTTCCATCCTTTCGCACACACCATTTCAGGCAGAGATACTCAGCCAGAGATCATGCTGCCTGAAGTCATGTGAGTGTGTGCCAGTGCTTCTGCTTCTAAGTAAATCGCTGATCAAATCGTCAATAGGCATCCCGGGAATATGTTACGCTAGCTTATGCAACAGATTCTGTTGACAGGACAATGCCTCGCTCATATTGCATGGCAATGTTCCAAGGCCCTCCCGTTCAGCTTTAAAATGTCGCCTTTAAAAATCGCTTCAGCCCCGCGCCAAGCAGTAGTGTGGAGCACATTGTACATGATTCGACAGGCATTCCATGGCCGCTCAAAGATAAAGATAAGGATACAGCTGAGGTTGCTACGTGGCACAGGTTCTGGCTCTGGCTCAGGCCCTTTGCTAAACTGTTGGGAAAACAGTTCCGTTGAGGGTGAACGTTTATGTGCTTGCTTAGCCCCAGCGCTGCCTTTATAAAAAAAAAATATTTGCATAAAAAGGTCACTGGCACCTTCTGTGTGTGTGTGTGTGTATGTGTGTTTTTGTGCCTTCAACCTGTGTGTGTGTGGAATGCTTGGATTTGTGTGGGTCTTGTGGGTCATCTTCACATTGAGGAAGTAAAGTGTACGTATCTTTGGATGTTTGGGCTGTGTGCACCGGCGTGTAGCCCCCGGTTACAGGACTGCATCATAGTCCAATAATGCAGCTACAATACGAGTATAAGGCCAATCGTATCGATTCCTGATTTGAATGCCCGAATTAAAGACTGATATTGCTTATTTTTGTCTAAAAATACCAGTAGCAGTGGGAGTCGGAATGGGAATGGGCATGGGAATATGAATGGGAATGCGGTTGTGTATCCGCTCAGCGCTCTTTTCGCTCAAACTCCCCGGCCATTAACAACAAAAGGCAATTTGCTAGAACAGTGTAACTATGGGGAAAAAGGGCTGACGGATGATGGACAGCGAACAGAGCAGCGAAAGAGTAACCAGTAGAAACCAGCAGTTGAAAAGGAAGATGTTCTCAGCAGCTCAGCAGCTCGGCAACTCGGCAACTCAGTCGCAGTAGTGGCTGTGGACGGGGGAGGGGCGGATCAACGCATTACAAAGCGTTATACAAAGCATTGTTTTCCCCACTGGAGTACAGGTGGGGGGAGGGAATTTCCATCCGCCAAGCCAGCAACACGGGCTCACTGTTTGACTGTTGACTGCAGACTGCTGACTGTGGGCCACTGTCTACTTTCTACTCTCGACAGTCTAGTATCTCCTGCCTGCCTGCCTGCCTGCAAAACAAATAAGTTCTTGCGCCAAAACACACTCTGAGACAGGGACAGGGACAGGGACAGGGATAGGGATACTTTGGAGACTGCTGTTGGCTGCTGCTTGGCAGATTTCTTGATAAAAAGATTGACAGCGTTGATAGTCGAAATAATTAATTGAATGAAAATGCTACAACAATTGCCTTTAATTAGTGTCTGGTTTCGTGCTTCTTTCCCATCTGTCCAACTGTCCCTTTGACCTCCCGTTTCCTTACTCCACTCCACTCCTCCCACACCACCCATCCTCCATCATGACTTACTTGTTGTCTTTTTTTTTGTGTTTGCTGTACACTTTCGAATCGACTACTCCATGTTGATATATTTTACATCTAGCGATTACGCAGTTCTTTTCTTTTCTAAAGGTTTTATTATTGTTTTTATTAGTTATTTTTTTATTTTTTATTCTAATTTGGAGTTTTTATATATTTCTGTTCAATGACACTCACAACTGCGACAAGTGACAGAATCTGGGGTGCACAGTAGGGGAGACGCCAGCACACCGGATGAGAGATAGGGTTGGGGTTGGGGTAGGGGGAATTGGGCCGGTATTGATGGTAAAGTTGGTTACCGTTCTCGACGCCTTGTCACGAATTTCCATGAAAATTATTCAAGCAGAAGGATATATGATAATTTCCGTCGGAAGTGTAATCAAAAATCGCTTAGACAAGTTCTCTTGTCTGTCGCACATGCACATGTACACACGTAGACACACACAGAAATGCATATAAATATGAGTACATGGATGGGCACATATGAAGGCGCTTTGATATATGTATTTAAGGTTAAAAAAAAGAACATGAAGTGCCTCCCAACTGCAATCGAACAGCAAGCCACATAATTATCATAAATTCAAAGTGAAATATTAATGACTTACAAATTTAAATAAAACTAATCAGAAATATTATAAAAATGTAAGTTTAATTGGAGACAAAGCTCTCAAAAGGTCGTATCCAATTTCTTATTTGTATACATTTTAATTGGAAGGGCTCTTCCGTTTTGAATATTTACTAGAAACGAGAGGTAAAATAACTAAAGATCGAAAAAAAAAATAACATAAAGCTAAACAAGAAACAGAGAAAAATGTCTCAAGAAGTCGTAATATTTATATTTATTTTAATTCATGCTATTAATATCCCTTTCGCTTTGTGTAATTATTTATGTACTGTACAGCCACTCGTTTTGCTCAATAAAGACAAATATGAATCAAGTGCGAATCATTGAGTGAATTGCCACAATGTGACAGCAATGCGGCAGAGGCAGGGGCATCAACAACAACAACAAAATGGGCATCCAATGCGCTGCGCTGTGGCAAATGTGGCACAATCGTGTGTATTTTCAGTTGACTTGTACGGCACAATGCCATTTGTTCATATCGCTGACTATTTTCACTGTACTGCACTATGTGTGTGTGTGTGTTCGGATTGAGCCACCACTTTTATTCCCGCTTTTATACCCTGTACTCGAAGAGTAAATAGGGTATATTAATGTATGATGATGTATGTAACGCACAGAAGGAAACGTTTCCGATCCTTTAAAGCTTATATTTATATTCTTGCTCAGCATCAATAGCTGATTCTATATCTCTCTGTTTGCCTGTTCGTCTGTCCGTCTTGCTTTTCGGCTAGTTTTCAGAGACTATAAGAGCTGCTGCGACACCCGGGTACTCTGCTGATAGCTTTTTTAGATAGTCCGAGTTCTTTTCTACCATTCCCAGAAATGATTCGAAATACGTTGGTTCTGGCTGGGGACTAAAATAATCAACCATTCGTCTGATGACTTCCATTATTAGTAACTTGAAAAAAAAATTTTAACAAAAATAAAAATATTTTTTTTTACAATTTTCATCTCACATCTTCACTAGAAAAGACGGAACTGAGCTCTATAAAGAGATATCCGTATAGAGTTGCACCAAAACATGGAGAATCGCCTACTTTCCTGACATTTTATGATTACAAAAAAACAAACTTCCAAACATGAATGAATGAGGAGGGTTGCTTTAAAGAGGAGATTTATTCAGTCTAACTTACTGATTATTACGACTTTAGTTCCAGATTACAATCGAGCAAGGCCAGAAGAATGCTGAGCTCCGTAAGCTTCAAGAGACACCCCCAGCATGCATAAAGCCAAAGTCCCAGTTTATGACCAGGGCAGCAGACCAGGTTGCTGCTAGGCTCCTGCTGGGGCCAATTGTTTCTGCAGCATCCCATTTGAAGGTAGCTCTCTTTATTAAACCCGGACATCATTGTATTTGTGGGAAAATGTTGATGTAACGGAGAGAAGGAAATGTTTCCGACAACATAAAGAGAACGTATTCTTGATCAGCATCAAAAGCCGAGTCGAAATAGCCATGTCTGTCTGTCCATCTGCCCTATTCCGCCCCAACAAAGGGAAAATCTGCTGTATCCACAATCTTGAAGATAAAAGAAAACTAAAAGTGCCAAGTGCCAGGGAAGGACTATATCTTTCAGTTCACCTCGATTAATATCAGTGGCTTGCTCAGCAGCTTTTTTTATATTTTTGTCCACATTCTCTTATTTCACACACTGCTTCGTGCAGTGTGCGTGAGACTTGTTGTAGATTTAGATGTATGTATAAACAAAATGTAAAATGTAAAATTGTATACAAACCACTTAGGTACAGATGTACTACTGAGTACCGGGTATACAAGTTCTGACGCGTAAGAAGCATCTCACACGTACGTCCTCGTTTGTTGTTGTTTGTTTTTACAAATAAGCCGCTTTTGCTGTTCTGTTCGCCCTCTCTCTGATCCTAGTCAGCTTTTGTCCGCTTTCACACCAACTCCACCAACTACCAACTGACTGAGTGGACTACTCGTACGTATCGAATATCGTATCGTATCGGTCGCTTTTGTTTCCCGGCATGTCCTTTTCTTTATTTTTCATTTTCATTTTTATTTTCGGTTTCATTTTGCTTTTAGTCCGTCCAAATGGCCCAAAAACCAAAAGATTTTAATGCCATAAATTCATATTCCCATCATTCAATTGACAAATGGCCATATGTGTGGCCAGTGACATGGTTTCTTTCCTCATCCCAGCCCAGCCCAGCCCGGTCCAGTCCTTTGCCCCAACCCCACCCGTTGTCATTGTTATTGTGATTGCTGCTGCCGCTGCTTCTACTGTGGCTATGTTTTAACGGGATTTGCAATGCATTTTAACTGAATAATTGATCAAATTTTGACACAAAAGTTTATTTAAGTGTAGAGAGACGTCAACCCACAAACAAACCAAAACAAGTACAGGCCAACTCGCAGGTGAATTGCAAGGCGATTGGTTCGACTACGACATACCCGGTACACACAAAAGATAAACTGTTTATTTAGTTTCGTTTTTGCAGTGGGCTTAGTGCGGATATATGGCGTAGGATATGCGCATCCTTGCACATGTTACAGGCGGAGTAAAAGGATAAATGGCGAGTGGCAAGCAACGAACAAGTCCACTAAAATGTACGAGTTTCTGTGTGGGCAGATTAACTGTGCCAGGCAAATGGGTGTGGCCTATGAATTGCTATTAATTAATAAGTGAATAACGCAAACCCCAAAATGTTTTGTCCCATCCCGGGCTGTGTCCGTCCCGCCGACTGAAACTCCATCAGAGCCAATTGCTATCCGTGCTGGTGTCGTCTGTCGTCGTCTGTCGTCGTCTGTCGTTGACGCAGTGTTACCGTGATGTATGTATGGTTACACTGCCAGCAAAAATTTTGAAAAAAATACAAAGTGCAATTGAAGTGGAATTATTCATGGGCTCTCACTTTGCCCGGGCATGCCCGTACCCCGGCCTCAGACCTCAGTTGATGCTGGGAAAGCTGGTGGGGGAAGAAAAAAAAAAGAAAATAAGAAGAAAGCGAAGAGTAGATGGGTCGAGTCGCGATACTTCGCGTCGACGCTTTGCCATTGTTAGTTGGTTGATTTTTGGTGCCCTACGGCATGTACCGGCTGTGTGGCAGGAAGAGCAACAGGAACAGGAAGGAGAGACCAACGCTCCGCATCATGATGAGGATGACGACGTCTGTTGATGCAGGCTGCAGGGTGCAGGGTGCAGGTGCGCGGTGCTGCCTCTGCCCCTGCCTCTGCCACTGATGTGAATGTTGATGCTGCTGCTGATGCTCCTGCCAAAGCCGTTTAACTGAAGTGAAGCCATCGAAAAACAACAACTGCGACAACAATAACTTTGCATTCGCACTCAGATTGAAACAATTGATGGACGGGCGGACCAGTGACTAGTGCATAGCTCGACGACGACGACGACGACGACAACGCATCCAAGAGATATTCTACCTCTCAATCAATCTGACTGGCTTGCTGGCTGGCTGAATGTCTATTTTATGATGTGATTCCACCTCTGAGAGTGGTCTCCTCTTTGCTTGCCATTGACAGGGCCAGTCCAATGGAAGTGCTGGAATTTAGCAGCCAAAAACCCATTGGTGTTCCTTCGTGACTAGTGGCCATGATAATAAAACTGCCCATGTATTTTCCCCATCAATTCAAGTATTAATCTGCGATGACACTCGCACGACACCCACCCACTCGCCCACTCGTTGTCAATGGGCTGGGTTTTAGTCGATATTAAAGCCAAATAATACTTTAACCAATTAATTTTCGTATACAGTACCCAGCAAGTAACAATGAAAGAGAACGAAGCCATTCAATGGATTTTAGTAGTCATATTTATGGCTGTGTTTTGAACGAATTATTGCTCTGGACAGTGGACAGGGGACAGGGACGGGGCACTGGTGCCTGCTGAAGCATTTTTATCGAGTGGGTGCCATACACTGGACATTGAAATGTATGCACATAGCTGTACAAATGTACGATGTATGAATGTATGTTTAAATGCATTGTCATGCCTAAATTTGTGTGTGTGTGTGTGTGTGTGTGTGTGTGTACGTAGAGGGACCTGTGTGGTGTGGTGGTCCTTCGTTGGTATGTCATATGCATGTTTGACTACTTAAAATTCAATTGGCTTGAAAATAAATGATTGCCAAATATGTGCGCAAGTTTTGTCTTATTGTTGTTGCCATAGCCGTTTGCCGTCTGCCGTCGGCTGTTGATGTTGTTACTATTGTAACTAGTGTCAATTGTCATGTGTCAAATTCTGGCATACAAATTAGGATAATCAGAGGGCAACAGTATGTTTGATTGCTTGCTTTATTTATGGTTGTTTGCACAACTCCGAGCCGAGCCACGCCAGCCACAACATCGTGTATCCGGTGGTCTCGTTGCCATTGCGTCCACCTCCGCATGGACACCCGGCAGACGGGAGACGGGAGAAAGGAGACAGGAGACAGGAAACGGACCAGCTACGACACATTCAGATACTCACGCAGATACCACTCTATGCTGGTGTGTGAATATACAACCACACAGGTGACGCACACGACTATTTGCTCTGCATTCGTACAAAATGCACAATCAAACACTTACATTTGTACCTACATGTATGTACATTCGAAGTATCCAATCAGGGGAATACTTGCGGTGGACAGTAGGTTTAGGCAAAATTTTTGTGAAATCACGGCAGGATCAGTGAAATATGCAGAGCATCCTATATGTATTCAATTAAAAGCACATTGCTCCAGCATTAATGGTAAGCGAAAGTCAGGCAATCAGTCAGGCTACAGCGAGTGCGCGATCCTGATATGTACACATATGTACAGTTGCGGCGAAAATAATAGCACCGTGTGGTACAACAGTCTTTATTGTTTCAAAAAACAAACAAAACACAAAATGTTTTGCACTGTGCAGTAATATAAAGAAGGTTAAGATGTCTCCTATCTGAGATAAGTCTCCTTACTCTCACCGTTTTTGTCGGCTCTCAATAATTAAGGCAATTTTTCGAAGAAGCGAAATTAAACGGGAACAAAAATAGCACCAAAATTTGTGTTTCATAAAAACTTTTACTTTTCCGAGCCTTTTGATATTTTATGTATATTTTAAATAATTTCCAAAGATAAGCAAAGCTAGATTTAGCTTAAAAGAATATAAATAAAGTTTTCGAAGTTTTCGAAAAAATACAGTTTAGCAAAGAAGCCATGGGGAAAATAAATACAAGGTAGAAAAAACACTAGAGTTGGCCCAAATATATATGGATATAGATCCTGTGATCTATCTTATATCTTATTTAAAACGACTACCAAATGAAAAACAAAACCCTTCGAAACATATTAATATCTAATAATCATGCTGAGACAAGAATCGTGGCATGCCTTTCATATTATGAGGTGGTAAAGTACCCGTGCTGGAATCGAAGATGAATCAACATGGCTTTGTTATTATATAATAAAACAATAGTGCTGCCTTATATGCAATAGAAAATGCCGTTGAGTTGTGTCTTTTCATCAGGGAAATAACCCAAAACAGACCAGATAGAGAGCTCTATGGGGTTTTAAAACAGTGACTTTTATGCAATGTTTTCTCTTGCTCAGTCCCCAGATATGAACCATAGGGAAAATCTTTGGGAAACAGTTTACAGTTTTTAAGACGAAATCAAAGAACAAGTTTGACATTTGGGGGTTCTGCCAGATTTGTGGAGATGAATCCTCAGGAAAGACGCAAAAATAAGGTTACATAATATGACAGGACTCTCAGCCTTATTTTTGCTGGCAAAAGCTTTAAAACAAATTATTAACCCTTGAATACAATTCAAGTATACTATAGCAATGAAAAATTGTGGAAGTTTCCTTTAAATTTGACGCTTTTTGAGCTTTTATGAAAGTGGTGCTATTTTTGTTGCCGCCCAAACACCGGAATAATTCCTTTTCCTTCCAAATATTTCCAACTAAAGCCATCAAAGCATACCATTTCTCTCGGATAAGTTGAATTAAGCCTCAAAGATGATTTAATAGTTTTAAAAACCTTCATTAGAACCATTGTTTTAACAAAATATCCCAAAGAAAAATATCATTGTCATGGTGCTATTTTAAACGCCGCAGCTGTACATACGTCTATGTATGTTCACTTCTTGGGAAAATATCAGCGATCAACAGCTTCCGATTATTATTCCAATCGGTTCTGTATTTGCTGCCAGGTAGCCGCATCGTGTATTTAACTCGCATTTGGTATGCACTTTTGACCACGAAAGTTTGCTTTGATATTCCCAAGAGGTATTCATAAATGAAAAACACATAGGCTTCGAGAAAGAATACCGCATAATATGTTATTAGCTTCAGATACGCAAGAGCCGGCTTAAGTACTGAACACATTTAGATTACTGTGGTAGATTACGTTGGATGTCCACGCAGTCTGTTGGGTATTAAGTGTACGTATGACTGAGCATGATCAACAATGCCAGTGCCAAAGTGTGTGCTGTGCCATGGGCGTCGTCTTATAAATACTTTAAGCTGTATAGAAAGGAGAGTAGCGGCTGCCTGCCTCATTATTTTTCCAGCTGGGGCATTCTGCTGCCAAATACAGTTGAAAACAAGTCTAAAAATTATAAATTCATAAAAGAAAAGACGACATAGTGAGTGGAGGACGACAACTGTTCCAGCGTGCCAACGAACCTGCCAGCCGTGCCCCCGTTGCGGAGAACAATTAACATGTGTGGGTGGTTTGGGTGTCGGTTGGGTGTCGGTTGGATGTTGAGGTTTACAGTGTTTGCAGCATTATAGTTGCTGGAGGCGTACCAACTTAAACTTCCACTGTGACTGTGACTTTGACTGCTATGTTCCTTCACAGATTCGCATATGGAGAGGCAATACAAAAGCATTTTTGGGTGCACAATCCACGCCCATTCAACACACTCACACAACATGAGCGGACGTACATATTTATTTGTGCAGAGTAGCTGGAAAAAGTGGCCGCAGCTTTTAACAATACACAACGTTAGAGGCAAGTGGCAGGGATGGTCTGGGCGGTACGTCCAGCGTTTTCGCGTGTGTGTTTTTGTGAGGAGCGTAGGAGGAGCAGTTCCGTCGAAGACCCACAGGAAACAATTCTAGGCCAGGACCCGAAGCCCGCCTGAACGCTGTTCCGCACCTGACCCACCTCCTACTCATCGAGGACGACGCCCAGCGGCTGTGAGCAGCAGCTGTTGCCAAAGACAATTAGAAGGACCAGGACACCATGCACACAGAAGTGTACAAAAATACACACATACATACATACATAGTGAGTGTGTGTGTGTGTGTGTGTGTGTGTGGCTGTCATGGCTGGCGGCCCTCTCTGCCCCTGCGAGCATGTTTCTAATGAAGGCGCAAAAATTATGAACTTTGGCCAAAGATGAACACGCTTTTAATTTATAAATACGCATTGGCATGGGGCAGGAGCAGGAGCAGCGGCAGGAGCTGGGGGCATGGGGCATATGAATGGGAACCATGCCACGGGGCAGTCCAACTTAGAAAAGAGCAAAAAGCCAACCCAAGCACACACACCCATTCTGAATCCCTTGGCTGAGTGTACAAACCAACGGCTTATTACACCCCCACTCAACCTCTCTCCTATACACATGCGAATGAATAATTTACGCATTCTGGCGAAACTTTAATCATGTTTTGCTCATGCCCATACACATAACAAGCGTGGAGGACAGTGTGAGGAAAATGTACACATGTACGTATGTATGTAAATATGTGGTTCACACAAATTGAGCTTAAGGAGTTAACGACAAAGCGCTAGTAGATATGCCTGGCAATTGGTTGGCATCAACATGTGAAATCGGTGCACCAGACCCATGCATATTTAAATTCAAATTCGGGATGGGATGGGCTGGGCTGGGGAACACATCCACATCACCATTCACAGATATTCCTGTCTGGAATAAGGCACATATATTTATGATCGGTCCAGAGCTGTCCAAGTGGCGTACTTACATTATAAATTGCAACACGTGGGCATTGTAGTGCCCACCCACGTGTTGCATGCATTCGCATCCATCGGGCACCTGAGCCATGTGCTCGATGCTTGGCACTCCAAAACGTAAACAAACCGGAGCAGACTCGTGGGCGAGGGCGAGCGCAAGGGCCGCTGTGCCATTCGGTCGGATGGTCGAGTGGCAGCCGAGCAAAGACGAGGCCGCAGACGTGGGACGAGCAAGCGAGCAGCCGAGCGATACGACAAACGAGCCACTTGGCCACAGCCAACCCATGTTTGAGTGAAACTTTGGCTGGCGGTTCGGCAAAAGCTTTATGGACCCGAACCTCAACCACCGGCAGCAGCAGAAACAGCGCCTACTGGCGACTGGCTGCCGCTGCTTCGCTGCTTCGCTGCTCCGCTGTATCTTCAACTCACGGCAACAGAATGGCCAACATTCCGGCATAGTGATTCTGCCATCAGTTGTTGTGCAAGCGTGTACGAGTACGGTAACCCGTACGCGCATACGGCAGTCCAGTTTTGGCGTAAAAATCAACAAATAACCAAATTTCTAGTTTCCCCTTTACATTTCTTCTCAAGACTAACAAAAACAAAACAAGAAAAGGAAAACAAAAACAAAGTAAAATTAATTGTCTGTGCTTTTTTTGCTGTGTGTGTTTCATGTTTTTTGTGTGTGTTTCTGTGGTGCTCTGCTGGTGGTTCGGTGCCATCTGCGACGTGTTGTGCGATCCAAGATTTTCAATTGTGACTTCTGTATTCTGAGGACTGATGCTGATCGGCAGTCTTTGTGAAGGTCAGAGATCGAGGATCGGTGCTCTTTATGAGTTGAAAAGCCCCCGCTGAGTGGGCAGAGTAATTGCTCATCGAAATTGGGTGAACCATTAATTTTCTTGCAAATGTTGGCTTCATTTTATGAGTAAATATCACTGATCTGGAAACATTCCACTATGAAGCACTCCATTAAATGATGTTCAGATGCTAGGGAGAAATCTTATTCAAGTCCGACCAGAAGCTTTTTACTGGAACACGAACAGATCAAAAATGTGGGCCGCAATGATCTACAGCGCGATCTACAATAGTTGCTCCAGTGAAAACTAGAAATAGAGAAAATTCTTAATAATTTTCCAGTGGAGTGCCACTGTAATGGTTTGGCCATTGTTACAGCAAAGGGCTTATGGCGAGTCAAAGATATTAGTTTATGCTTGGGTGGTGGTGGGAGGGTTGGGTTTGGGATGGCTTTGGAAATTTAAGGTTTTTGGCGTCTCTACGGCACTTACGCATGATTGGAATAAAAATGTCCTGCAGGCGGCAACAAGGCCATAACAATATACTCGTACATACTTACAACAATGACAACAAGTGTTGTCTGCGTTGGTTGGCAGTGGCAGTGCTTACCAAAACGTACGAGTGCCATTAAATGTGGCAACTTCAACCGAGCAAGCAAGCAGCCAGCCTGCCAGCCGGCCACCTTTCACCGTCCATACGAAACTCAACATGAAATTGTAACAAAATATGAAACTGCTGTGGCCCGGTGGCAGAGTCGGAGACGGAGTCAGAGTTGGAGCATTATTCCAAAAACCACGACCACGACCAGGACTACGACTACGACTAGGACTAGGACCACGACTAGGAGTAGGTCCTACTCGGACAGTATTAGTCCCCGTACGTACCAATGCCCATGCCCATGCCCATGCCCATGCCCATGCCCTAGTCCGGAACGTGACACAGCACAGCCGGCTGGCTCAACCTCAATAGAGAGAGATGAAGAGAGGGGAAGAGACGAGACCGAACCCTTTTGGCTGGTCACATATGCATACTGTATGTGGGTCTCGCCGTCTGTGTCCATGTCTGTGCCTGTGTCTGCGTCTGTGTCCATGTCTCATTCTGCGTCTATGTTTTGGGTCCGTTCCCCGCCGTCGTCGTTGTTGATAACTTAATAGCAGGACAATGCAATACTTTCCATTTACGAGTTTATTTCTATAAACGAATCCTACCAAGTCTCGGACCGGACCGTCCCGGCCAGCACCTGCTTCCATCTCTGACAGCCTTGCCGACAGCCGAATCCAACTCCAGCGAAGTCCGATTGAGGACAGAGAGACAGAGGAACTAGGACTGGGGCGAGGATGGCTGTCGTCAGGGCATGGGCTCGAAATAAGCCCATTTCGCTTTTAATTACCCACTGCCAAGGACTTTTAAGCAACTTCATAAGTTGCCGTTGCCGTTGCCGTTTCCATTTCCGAGGAGTGGTGGGTTGTGGGGTGTCCGGTCCACACACTACATAAATCCACTCTCTGCATACAGATGCACTTTGGCCAGATGTCCTTGGTGCTTGCGGATTTAATGCGATTTCCCTGAGAAACCCCTGCTGGGGCAGTTCGATTTGTCCATGCACTTTTGTACGAGTATATCCGCAGACATATCGGATATGATCCCATATCCTATTTGCCACTGAATGCCGCACTCTGCCGCACTTATGCCCGTAGCATAAATATCTTCAAGTACGCACGACTTGGGCACTCATTTCCCATGACTCACACAATGTAAGCGACAAAATGTGCAGTGGCAAAACTTATGTACATGTTTATGTGTGTAGACATGGGCACTAACACAGTAAAAAAAAAACGTGTAACAGCAGTGCATAGGAGAACAGAGGAACAGGGAAAAACTTCCAAGCTGTTCCACGGCAAAAAGCAAAAGCGGAAAGCATCCAAATTAAGTAACTGCGAGCGGAAACTGTACGAGTATTTATGTATGTTTGTGTGTGTAACTGTAAGTGTAACGTGGCGTACGTGATGCTGTTGCCAGTTGCAACTCCAATGGAGTTTATATCGCACTCTCCGCTGTCGTAATTCCATCGTCGTCACCAGCTCCAGCCTGCAGCCTGCAGCCTGCAGCCTGCAGCATGGCCTGATCCCTCCATCTTGGGTGCGTGTAATAACCGACCAACTGTCTGCTGATACTAAATCAACTTCAACTCCTTTGAACAATTCACAGAGCACGATCCGTGCTAACCCCCGGTATCCTGACTTCGGTCGACTTTGTCAGATTGTAGGCCAGCATTCCGAATGGAAATGGAGTTGGCACCCAACTTTCTTGGGCTTGGGCTTGGGCTTGGGCTTGGCCATTAAATTACAAGAAACTTTAAATAGGAAATATTTTGTGGAGTATGTAAATGGGCATAGGCCGCTTATGGGAAATGGATCAAATGCATTTAAATTAATCCACTCCCCTCGCACACACGGTAACGCCTCTCCATTTCATCTTCCCTTTTGCTCTTCGGTCAGAAAAACCCCAAAAATTCCCCTTTAGCTGCTCTCTCTGTTTTCTGTGTTGTGTGTTGTGTGTTGTGTGTGTGTGTTCTTTGTGATTCGCAATTTAAATGAATTTATTTTTATTTGATTGTCGGATATTCGCTGCCACCGCCGAATACTCCACTGTCTGACTCTGCCTCTGACTCTGCCTCTGACTCTGCCTCTGACTCTGACGCTGATTCCGCTAACTCTTAATCCTTTTGTGCTTCACTGAAAGATTAAACATTCGGTATCGATTCAAACCACATTTCAACACATTTTCCAATAGACTCCATCGAAAGAATCGATGCCATTTGGTAAGTGGCATTTGGCAAATCTAAAGATCACAAATCCCCAAATTTAATTGCCACGATTATAATTATCAATTCGGTGTGGGGTGTCTGTCTGGCTCGTTTTGTTTATCGATTAGAATGCACTAAAATGATACATAAACAATTGAAGTAATTGCCGCCGCAGACTGTATAAACATTATGATAAACATAAACAAATATCAAACCATGGTCATGGATGGACTGACTCTGAGAGACTGTGTACAGAGGTTCACTTTATTTTTTATTCGTTACCAGAGAGAACATAAATCTTAAAAAAAAAATCGCACACTTGCGCTATTGGCAGGGTAGTCCGCTTCGCAATGATCTATCCACAAATAGACATTCGACCTGAAAATATGGAACCATCTGAGACCATCATTCATGCCGGAGCGCTTCATGTACTTACGAAATGAATAAAAATAAGTGTTGCCGAAGCAAGAATTATCTATACATTTATTTATAAACTTTTATTGAGAGCGCACCGCGCAAAATGTATTTCACTGGCCATTCATCCAATATCACATTCGACTTGATTGTCAAAATGGCATTGCAAAAGATCTACACCCGGAGAAAAATGCCCTGTAAACCGAATGGTTACGCCCAGACTTCAAGAGTGGAAGTTGTAAAGGGAAAATGATTTTCACTCACATTTTACCAATAATGTAAAAACATATTTGATTTCATATTAAAATTATTTTCATATATAAATTACAATTTTTATTTTGAAATTTAATATATTTCCTTCACATTTAAAGTGATATCTTCATTGTATAGTGTTTTATATTTCCAATGATGTTTAAATCAATGTGAATTGTATTTAATTAATTTGGTATGGTTTAATGCGGCATGAGATGCGATTATTTCCCTTAGTGTAGAGTGTAGAGAGTAAGGAGAGAACAGATCGGAGAGAACGCGTGGCCGTTTGCTTTCGATGGCCACTGAGAGCTGCGACAGTTCTCTAATTTTAGATGGTTGACAATTCCTAAAATCATGATCAGTGTGTGAACTATTTTTGAGTGGACGCACCTGCGAGTTTACGGTACCTGGGGGGTATCCACGTGTATCATTGAAGGCATTTTCAACTGCACTTTGACTCGGCCACAGATTGTGATTTCGACTGATTACCTTTGACAGCAGTATCTGTGTATGCCGTAGCGTTTGAGGGCTGGAAAATAATTTACTCTCAACTCTAGAATTACTTATTTATTTATTTATGAGCCTCATGAGCAAAAACAACGTGTATAATTTATTCATTTACGACTTTTTATTGTATTTATTATGATTTCTTTTGACAGAATGGTTTAATAAATATATACACAGAGCCAGAGCCAGAGCCAGAGCCAGACCGTGTGCAGCTCTCCATGGAGCTCATGCATGTAAATGCATCATGCACTCCCTCAATCCACACACAGACATGCACAGACACAGTGTGGCACTGTTGCAGCTACAAATACATGTACAGGTGTGCGCTGCAGCTGCAGACATGCATAATTAAGAAGCTGCACGTGTGAAGTCGCCAACAGCTGGCACCACTAAAGTCATCAACGGCTGCAGTTTCAGTTTCAGTTTCAGTTGCAGTTACAGTTACAGCTGGAGCTAGAGCTCGACTGACTGTAGTGAAGGCTGTTTGCAACAGCCTGTTACATATTTTAATGCTTCTCCCCAGCCGCTGCTCATCTGCCAGGGACTGCATAAAGAAATGGCCACACATTACTCTTACAATTGCAGATTTATGGTTACCCAGAAAAGAAATTTCCATGTCCATTCGATACTTATATCTTTGGACCGACCACTCCGCAGTGCCCAGACTTGCATTTCACTGGGCATATCCCTGGGTAGATCCCTGTAGTGTAACATACAGGAAAGTGAAAACTCAAGATATTTTCTCTCTCTCTCTCTCTCTCTCTCTTTTGCTTTCCGAAAGCAGATCACGCGCAGAAATTGAAACCCACGAAAAGTGTGGGGCAGTGCGAGTGAACAACTGCAAAAACTAAGTCAAAAATAAAGAAAATACGTCCAAATAATGCAACAATTCCCAGAGCAAGGCTAGGCATATCGCAGTAGTGGCGTTTGCAAGCGATCAGCAATGTCGGGCGACGGCAACGTGGAGACAACTGCGCGGCATCTTAAAGCTGCTTCCGGTTCCGGTGAAGGTAGCAGACAGCAGCAGCAGCAGCAACAACAACAGAAGCGGCAAAAGCGATTATCGACTGGTACAACGCCCAAGAAGCCGAACAAAGCTGGCAACAATCTTGGCCTAATGACAGCTGGCAACAGTAGCAGCAGCAGCAACAGAGCGAGCGGAACCGGAAGTGGAAGTGGAAGTGGGATTGGAGCTGGAGCTGGAGCTGGAGCCGGAGCAAACATCCAAACGTCCGTAAAGGTTGGCACCATGACGACAGTGACAGCAACGCCAGGCAAAGCCACGCTCAGTCACGTCCACAGCCATAGTCACGGACATGGACTCGGCCATGGGCGGGGGCACGGACACGGACACGGCCATGGCCATGGAAGGGGCGGCAGAAGTGGGCGCAGTGCTGCAGCTGGAGCTGGAGCTGGAGCTGGGGCAGGTGGAGCTGTTGGTGCAGGTACAAGGACAGGTCAGTGCAATGTGGATGGTTTTGCGGGCGGAATTGAGACATACCTGGGGCTCATCGGTTGGCGCAAGAAGTGCCTCTACACGCTGCTGCTGCTGTTGATGCTGCTCATTGTTACCAATCTGGTGCTCACCCTCTGGATAATCAAAGTGATGCAGTTCTCATTGGTACGTAAACGGTGTACACTCCACACTCCCCAATCCACACTCCTCCACAGTATTAATTGATCAATTTCCACCATTCAACGATTGCAGGAGGGCATGGGACAGCTGAAAATCTTACCCGGTGGCATACAGCTGTCGGGAACAGCGATAATTATGGACATGCTACGCACATCAACAATCCGTTCGAGGCCTGGCCATCCCCTGTCCATAGGTGAGCGTTAGCCCCATAGCCCCTTGACCCCATTGCCACCCTTGCCTCTGGGGCATTTGATTATCGAGTGATTAGATGCAAGCAGACAACGTCATAAACAGAATGCGAGGATTGTGTAGACATGTTCCCCCAGTCATTCCCATTTCCACCGATGCCTATTAATATTCATTTCATAAATTTTAACATTTCATGCAGCCACCTGCTGCCACTCCATTAGGCTGGTTAGAGGCAGAGACCATGCCTTTGGGTGTTATCTACACACACACACACACACACACACACACGCAGAAACAGTCACAGAAGGGTCACTGATGTGACCTTCCCAATGCAAAATGTCAAAGTCATGGAAGTGACCGGCAACGCGCTTTGTTGCGCTTCTCGGCCGGGTTCTCGGCTGCTGTTGCATTGAGCTACTCTGATGACTGGCTGAATGGCATTTGGCGCATGTTTAATGAACTGCGCTCTCTCATCGCTTTTATGCACACACTCAGGTGTGTCTGCTGTATGTGTGTGTGTAGCTCTGCTTAAGGGCGAACTGCGGACTGAGATTAAACATGGATACGGGATACGGATACGAACATTAGACGTTTGGTGGTAAGGGGTGGAGAGGGGTTGGGTGGGGAGGGGTATTGAGATGTACGACAAATGTGTGCCGTTGCCAGTCGGCGCATAAATCAAGAGATATCAACAATGTTGCCTACTCGAATCGCAGTGCGCAGTAAGCGCCCGCAAATGAGATCGGGTCTATTCCTCAAGGAGCAGCAGCTGATGGCTGGCAAGATGTACAATTACAGATAGCCCCAATATGAATGCACGACCAGAGCAAAAGAAGACAGATGCGATTTGCAAGGGACCGTATCCGTGTCCACGAGCATAAGAAGAGACCTAAAGGTAAAGGCAAAGGCAAAAGGCATTTCCCCGCAGCGATAAGCAACAACCGCAGACACGCACACGGAAGTGGGGGGACACTGAATGGTACATAGTTTATAGAGAAATGGCGAGTGGTGGTGAGTGGGGAATAGCGAATGGCGAATGGCGAATGGGTGATGGGTCATGGATGCGATAGTAGAGACATGCCAGGTGGCTGGTTGTCTGATTGCTGATAGCAATGGCAATGCGACTCCAACCGCGACCACAGACAATGCCTGACGTTGGACTGAAATTTGATTTCCGTTTCCGCTATCTTATTACGTGCTATCTTAACTACGCACTTCCATATGTGTGTGTGTGTGTGTGTGTGTGTGTGTTTCTATGCAAAACAGTCTCTGTCTCTACTTATTTATATTGCAATTACGAATCAAATTACACAAGATTAATTGCCCCAACCAAAAAAATAAAATTAAAGCAAAAAGCATTCCTCATCTAATTTCAATTCCCTGTGTTTTTTTGCTCATCTCTGTCACATTTCTCTGTTTCATTTTCTTCTATGCGACGCCTCGCACCTTCACTGGGGAATTGCTTGCGCTCCATCGTCGCTGCCATCAACAGAATCATCACGTAATTTTTCAATCAATACACGTGACGCGAATGGTATGATTGAGAATCATTTATTTCTGGGACACGATAAGTTCGAGTGCCTGGCGGGGACATTTCGCATCAACGATACGAATGGACGGAACCTATTTTCCGTTAATCGAAAAGAAGTCACAGTCGGTGCGCATTCGCTGCGGATCGACGGTGAAGGCGGCGCCGTCTTCAGGGCCTCTGTGCAGACGCCGCATGTGCGTGCCGAGCCGGGACGGGAGCTGAGGTAAGTCAAGTGTCAAGAAGAGTCCTTCCAGAAAAACAGGCTCGGCAGTGCTTTTTTTTGTTTTTTGTTTTTCTCGACTGATCTGCAAAAGGGAACAGGCAACGGCAGCACCAATTAAAGTAAATTAAATCGAAAGCCAATCTACTGCAGCCATTGCAAAGCATTGCGTCGCCGTCCTGTACTCTGTCCTGTGCTGTGTTGAAATTCAATGACTGTAATAAATTTTCCGGAATTCATAGCCAGCGGGCCGGAGAGCCCACAGCCGGTGAGAGTCCGGACCAACTCGGGCGGGCTTGCTGTGGCATATTAGTCGGCGTCGGCGTCGGCGTCGGCGGTGAAGGGTTGAACGAAATCTGAGAAATAAAAAAAAATTAAAAGCAAACACTCAGCTGCGCTCGTGTGCCTCTGTCAACGTCACCTTTGCGGTAACAACAAAAACAGTCATCAGCCATGTCACCGCACCACCCACACCCACAAATCGCGGCCAAGTGTGTGTGTGTGTGTGTGTGTGACCTGGCACGGGGGTACGGGGGTGTGTTGGTGTTTGTGTTTGTGTTTGGGTTGTTTGGTGTTCGCAATGCATTGCACCTGAACCGGCACCGGTCCCGGTCCCGGTGCCGGTCCCGGCATCAGCAACCAGCCTGCAACACCTGCCACTCCCACTCCCACTGCCACTGCCACTGCCCCAACCCCCTCTGCAAGGTGTCGCGAAGCGCAGAGTTGGTTGCGAAAATATTTATACGCATTTGTATGAATGTACACAAACGTTGGCACTGAATTAAAAAGCGCTAAAGGGGCCCAACACACAGTTTACTTTTTATTTTGTTTCTGTGAATTTTTCTCCCCCTTCCAATCGTTCTGGTTTTTGGATTGGTATTGCGAATTCGATTGGGACACGCATGGGTCTGGCATAGGTCGCCATATTACGAGCATGCGACAAACGGCCCATCCATCTATGCTGGACAGTGTCCCCTTGCCACATGCCCCATGCCCCATGCCACTTGTGTACATATGTATGTACATATGAGCCATTAACAGGATCGGCCGCTTGTAATAACATTTTCATTGACAAGTTTGATGATAGCTGCCTGTTGGTTCATGAAAATTAAAATAGTCTGGCGCCAGGCTACATACACACATAAATATGTACCGGAGGATGTGCCCTGAGTTTATATTGCATTTGACCAAAGCAGCGGCGAGCGGTGTGGGCTCCATATTGAAATTGAAAAATATTTTTAAAGCCTCCATTTACACGGCCTGTCGGGCTGCCGGGCTGCCGGGCTATCGGGGCTATTGCGGGGCAAACTTTCCGTTCCATTAGGCGATGCTCGTCCCGGGGGGGTGGCCGAGGGTATTTTTGCCGAAATTTCATTTCTGGTTTGATTTAATTGCAGACTTGAGTCGCCCACACGTCAGCTGAAGATGGCCGCAGCCAAAGATATCAATTTGCAATCACGTGCCGGTGCCATAGATCTCGTGGCCCTGAACGATGTCAAGTTGCGTTCACTCGATGGAAGCGTAAGTATGATTAAAAGTCCCGTTAAAATGGGACTCGCACAGTGGCTTCACAATGTGGTGGCATCACCTTGTCTCCCCCTCCTCTCTCTTCCCGTTCTTCACCTTCTTCGATTGCGCCTGCAGGTGCGACTGGAGTCATCGAAAATTCTGATGCCCAATCTGCGCACGGCACAGCCACCGATAATGGGCTCTGCCCAGAGTCGAGAGCATATGCATCGCGTCTTCCAGCTGTGTGCTTGCTCCAATGGCAAACTGTTTCTTGCGGCACCGCACTCGATATGCGCCGGTGATGATTCCACAGTCTGCAGGTGATCTCACAGCAACAGCAAGCGCTGGCTCTCATCCACACATGCCTATGGCGAAACTTAGGCCCAGAAACATGAAATATTTGCATATTTGCGATAAAGATGATAAAGTGAAGCGAAGTGAAGTGAAGTGAAGTGAAGTGACTACAATATACTAGTGGAAGAAAAAACTCCTACCGCAAGCAACATACGATACATAACTGCATCCGGCATTCATAATCGTTCATATCGATACGACATATAGATAGTTAGTATTGAACCTGTATTCGAAGAACAAAATCAAGAGCTTCTTAGACACTTGGATGTTGTGTATTAGTATATAAACACAAATAAAAAAAAACAGCAAATTCAGAGACACAGGCATATCCTGCAATATCATAATGAATATACAATATACAATATGAATTATAATTATTATTATTATTACTTAAAAGCAATACAAATATATGCACACACATAAACAGAAGAGCCATCCCATCAGAGTCGTCAGGATATATAGGGAATATAATTAAATTGTATGCAATGTGTAGTAGACCAGACCCCCAGCAGTTACTTACCTTCTCCCCGCCCTGTAAATGTGTGCCTAAGCCCAAGCCTAACCCTGTGGCCAGTCGTCGTAGCCAACGGATCAGTTGTGTTCCTTAAAAAAAATATGTGGGTCCTAGACCTAGACCGTCTCTGCAGAAATTCGCTTCAGTTTTTTGTTAGTTTATACATATGAATTGCAAGTAACAGAATTCGGCATTTACTTTTCCCTTGCAGCCCGAATTATATGTACATAGGAATTCTTTCCTTATGTCCTGTTGCTTTTCTGTCATTCGAAAGAGATCAAAGTAGCTAAAGCCCCGACTTACAACGACTAATAACTAAGAGAAAGAAAAAGTGTCTATATGTATGGCAACCATCAGCGGAATAAATATTCCAAGAGACAAAAACCAACTGGCACTAACACACAATACGAAGACAATGAAATATCATCCAATGAATCGCAATGAGCTATATTATTACATCTATATACATGTGTATGTAACATTAACGAATACGAATAAACAGAATATATATTATTATATGTATATCTACGAATATTGCGATATGAATACGAAGAATACATCTGGGTTTGCATATAAAATATATCTACATAAATATAAATCTAGATAAAGATAAAATGAATATGAAAATGATAAATATAGTTAAAATATGAAATTGCCGTTGAATTTGTCAAGTGTGTTGTGTGTGTGAGGACAACCACTGGATATACTGATGAATAGATATATAGATATACATATTATAGAAAATATAAATAAAATAATAATAATAACAAATAAATGTGTAATGTATAACTTTTAGCAAGGCATTCAATTTAATTTGTTGTTCTATTTTTTTTAGCACGATTAGGAAACGTAATGTTTATACCGTACTTATAGACAAATGATAAGCTAGACAAATACATGATAAATGTGTAAGAGAGCAAAAAATGAATATTACCATATGTAAAACACTGCAAGATATACTTAAAGAGAAATATATACATACATATATGATGAGTAAATAACAAAGATATATGGGTGGAATGAATTTATTAGATGCATTTCCATCATCTATGGCCAAGTGGGAGGGCAAAAATGTGCCTTGTGCCTGCAATTGGTTGGACATACGGATTTTTTATTCGACGGCTGGGATTGTGCGCACTTTTTACAGCAAAGCGCTCAAAACGAAGACTCAAGCCGAGTGCTCGTTGGTTAACGCCTTCTAGCACCACTTCAATTCAACTGAATAGCGCTTTCAAGTGCCTTTTGTGGGTGCGGCGTCTAAGCGAGGACTACGACGACTACTCTATGGCAGTGACGGGAACACGGACAACGCGGACACAGTCGCCAGTCCGCCACATGCCCAGCCAGGACAAACGATGTGGTCGTGATTCCAGTACCCGTCCTCTCGCCATCAGCAGTCGTCGGCGTTGTGGGAGTTGCCGACGAGAACGACTACATCAGCGACGACAGTAGCCGACGACGATGTCGACGACGACGACGACGACGACGACGACGACGATGACTCTATGCCTCGGCATTCGTGCAAGTAAATTGAGTTATTCTATGAGCAAAGTTTCATGCTCCAGGGATTGCTTTGAGCCGAAAAAACGAGCTTGAAATTGGCAGGCAAAATCCAAAGAGCTTTGCCAGCACTAAGCACAAGTGAAAGTAACCGCGCGCGCTCTACCAATTTGAATTGAAAGCTTCACCACATGCCACGTAGTAGCATGTACATATCTGTACGAGTATTTCCCTATGTCATCAATGGGACACTTTATGGGTCATTGGCATCATTTATGACTCGCTAAATGCTAGATTGAATACTCTCTCAGCCTATGATTTTCACTAGAACCCGTTGGGTCGTGTCTAGTCAGCATCCATTGCCATCTGTATAGATTCAGATTCAGCTTCAGTGTGGCGGGGAGAGTAAAATGTGAAGTACAGGGGGACTGGTGATGCGGCCTGTGTCTGGGCTGGGCTGGGCACACACACACGTTGACGTTATATGTGTGTATGTGTGTATTTAGTATTCCATTAATATTCTAATAGGCGCTTTTGTACTTTGCTTTGCCTCATTGGCGCTGCCGGATGGGCTACTGTATGGGAGTTACTCTTTTTGTCAACCCTTCTACGGGTCTACGGGTCTATGACAAAATGTGTGTATGTGTGTGTGTGTGTGTGTCTGTGTGTGTGTACAAAGAGTAATCACATAAAATTTTCTAATTACCACACTAACAAACGCACACACACACTTGATGTACTGTACTGTCAGCTAGGATGTAACTTTCGCGAGAGTCTTCGTTCCATTTTGACATAGGAGTCGCGAGAGTTGGTCCCTTCGAGAGACCCCCCTTGCCCCACAGAGTTTGCTATAGCTGCGAGCACATGCATAGTTTAAATTTCAATGCATAACTCAGCTGTAGTGTGAGAAGGATACGTACGTATGTGGCACATACCTTGGGTTCGACCTGTCTTAAGCCGTCCTAAAATTTAAATGAACACACCTTGCGGGCGCCATATGTGAGCGGCCATAAATTCTGCAGGGCCAACGTCAATGCCATCCCTTGGCCTAGACTCTGAGTGTCCTCCTGCTGTTACAAAAAGAGCAACGTCAACTGCCTTCGTGTCCCCCAGGAGCGCACCTGAAAGTACTGTGGAGCTGGAGCTGGGGCTGGAGCTGGGGCTGGTGTTGGGGCTGGAGCGGACGCAACAGTTAGTTAGTTAACGGTATCTAAAATGGGTGTAAACCAGCGTCAAGCTGACAAATTAAGTATGCATGAAAGTGGCAGCAACACAACCAACCCGAAGCCGGGTGGAGTGCGAGGCGGGAGAGAAACATTTCTTTAACGTTGCAGTTAATAGGATTTGCCTCGCACAGAGTGGAATCAAATTAATTGTTTCATTTGTTTACAAAATGCTCAAGTCATTGTTGTTGCAATACTCCATGACTATGACTGTGTGTGGCGATAGAGTGGCGAAGCAACGCAGAACGATTCAAGGATACAATACAGAGAGGTGGAAGGAGATTGAGTCGAGTGCGTCGTGTATGCATACTTATGTGTGTATGTGCAGTGCATGTGCAAAGCTTAACTGACGTTTAAGTGGGCAATTAAGCAAAACTGTGTAATGTTTTCATCCTTAAGAACAAGCCAAGGATGTATGTATGTAAGTAGATACGTGTGTGCACTGCCAGCGAAGTGGTTGCGTCTTAAGTCCCCGATGCCACCTTTTCCCCATTGCACAATATTCGCTGCCAAAATTTCAGTTCAGTCTTAGGCAGTTGTATGTAATTGTATTTTCTTTTCGTAACATAATTTTATTAAATGAAAACGAAATCCGGTGATGGAGACTGAGATGGAGCTGAAACCCGAGCTGCAGTTGGCTTATTTGTTTGCATGCAAACAATCAATCTGAGCACCAGAATGGAACGTTCTTATACCCGGTACTCGAAGAGTCAATTCTGTATGCTCACACTGTTACAAGTGTATTTCAAAAATGAAAAACGAAAACCTCCCAAACCTAAAATTTTCAATATAAAAGAAAACTAAAAACGCCATTCTGTAGGGATACAGATACCAGATATCTATCAGATCACCAAATTGGGATCCGATTGGATCATTATTATAGGGACAATGAAATTAATTTTTTTGCACATTCTCTCATTCACACTCTGCTTCCCCTAAGTGCGCGGCCTCTGCCTCTGCCGTTACTCTGCAGTGTGTGGTTCTAGGGGAGGGGAGAGAGCTAAAGGAGCGTGTTGGCGTGAGAGGTGATGTAGATGTAGATGTAGATGTTGATGAAAGATACAGAGAAAATGTAAAATGTTAAATTTAAAATTTATATAATAGCAGGGCTCATTGGAATACTGCTATTTCTGTTAATTGAATATTAATTATACAATTTACTTATTGTTGAAAAAAACAAATTGTAAATATAAAAAGAGACAGAAAAAAAAAAAAAAATTTAAATTTGAGTACCGGGTATACAAGTTGTGACGCGTAAGGAGCGTCTCACACGTCGCTTCTCGTTAGGTTTCTTTCTTTACGGCATTTCTGTGGTGATATGCGTGCAGCACACGGCAATGTGCCATTGGGGCATGTAAGAAGAAACGTAGTCAGTTGTCTTATCTCCGTATTTGCCTCTTTGTTTGTGTGTGTGCCAGTCCAAGCAACTAAACGAATTTATGTCGTAATGAATGTCAGTTGCCGGATATCACCGTGTCTATCTGCGCTTTATGCACAGCTCAGCACTTCTTTTTCTTGTTCCGTGCTGCCAGGTCCTACCTCTTCGACTCCTTCTCTGACTGTATCCATGCCACAGAATAGACAGACAGACAGACACACAATCATGCCACCACTTTTACGGAGTCCGTTTGTATATCCGCAGGGATCTCTCTCTCTCTCTCTCTCTTCGTTTTTGTTGCAGCCGTTCTTCAGTTCCGTTTGCAATTTGCAACAAATTTAATAGTTATTCAAAACATTCGGAGCGCAGAGCCTAGAAATTTTCCCGCATTTTCGCTGGCAGTTTATCGGACTCACGGAGTTTGCAAAAGTTGATTAGTTGCACCCTGCCCTGTCCTGCTGCCCCAAAAAAATTTAAAAAAACGAGAAGGGACGTGTAAGACGCTTCGTACGCGTCACAACTTGTATACCCGGCACTCAGTACTACATCTGCACCTTAGCGGTGTTTTGTCAAATTCTACATTACAAAAACATATATAAGCTGTGGGACGGGGTGGGTTAAAAGTCGGCAGAGGCAGCGGCAGAGAGACGGCAGAGGCAGAGGCAGAGGCCGAGTGAAGCAGAAGCAGAGTGTGAATGAGAGAATGTGAAAAGAACAACAAAAGCTGCTGGACAGGGTGGGTTTAGCCACTGGAAATTAATTTCTTCATTGTGGCTATAATAATGATAAATTCAGATCCCAATTTGGTGATCTGATAGATCCCTTCCCTTCTGAATGGCGTTTTTAATTTTCTTTTATTTACAAAATTGTAGATTTGGGAGGCTTTCGCCCTTTGGCAGGGGCGGAAGGGGGCGTGGCTCATTTTTTAAATACACTGGTTTCAGTGTGGGCATACAGCAGTCTGGAGCCAAAATTTGGTGGCTCTAGCTCTTATAGTCTCTGAGAACTAGCCGACAAACAAGACGGACAGAAGGACAGACGGACGGACGGACAGACGGACAGACAGACATGGCTCTATCGACTCGGCTATTGATGCTGATCAAGAACACGCTTCCTTCTGTGCGTTACATACAATCGTTATTCGCACAAATACAATATACCCTATTTACTCTTCGAGTACCGGGTATAAAAATAACTAGAACAAACCAAAGAAGCCTAAAACTGAATGGGAATCGTAATCAGAATACGTAACTGGGAGAGCTGGGATGAGTGCAGGGCAAAGTGGGCGTGTACCGAGACTCTCCTTGGCAATTGCCGCTTAAAATTACGAGCTGCTCACTTGGAGCTTAACTGTTTCCTTTTGTTTTAGCTCATTTGCCATACTTCCACACTGTGTGGCAGCAGGAGCACTTGGGTAGCAGAACACGGCAAGGGTTCCCACTTACAGAACACTCTCGTAGGATTAATCCTGCTAATTAGAGTAGTAACATCTAGAGAGTAGAGGCATCAACCCGTACCTCTGAAACCAAGTCGTGAACATCCTTAGAGAACCTTTAAAATGAGTAAAGTGTATGCGTTGGTCGGCTTTTAACGCTCATACGCTTCCTGCTCTTGTTTTCTCCTCTGTTTTTTTCTCCTCTGTTTTTGTTTTGCCTTTTTGCGCGATTTTTTTACGAGCTGTTACCGGTCGTGCCCCGCTATGCGCGAGTGCGTGTTAACAGGCAATTAAATCCGAATTACATTTTGCTCCTTTTGCAGTCCCACCCTACCACCCGCCCAGCATGTGCTCTGTGTACCGCTGAGTGTGTTGGCTACAAGTTGCCTTTCAAAAGTTAAACGGCAGGTGTGCCAAGCGCCACACTGCGTGGCACGATTTGGATCCCCCATCGCCCCATCCAAGCGCATGGGGTACGGGAACGGGGTACGGGAACGGGGTACGGGTGGAGACCGATAAGGCTAGCAAAAGTTCAAGAAGCCAGGCAGAAGCAGCTGGCAGCAGTTGAAGCAGGAGTTGCTTTATCTGCAGTGAAAATGGCCAACCCACTCCGCCACCGCCGTCCACACCGTCAATGAGTCAACCATGGATACACGTGCCAATTAAAGATAAATTTTAATTGCCGGCCACACAATGGAGATTTATGTTGGAGTCATTAACCAAGCCCAATCGCTTTCGATTATCAACTGGCTTTAATTGAATTGAGTCTACCTTGCCTCTGCCCCTTTCCGGCGGCTGCCCAATAATAGCATTTGCCAAAAATGTTCGAGGAGTCAGCATTTGCATCCGAATGTCAAAGGGTTCGCCAAAAAAACCCCAAAAAGTTATCCCAATTGAATTTTACTCGAACTCCAATGGAATCTAAGGGAGCGAATCCACACGGAAAACGAGGGACAACACGTGCCAAGAGGGATATATGTCCACATCAAGTGCACCCAGAGAAAATCTCCTTAGCTGATAAATAGCTCTGCCATCTGTTAGCATCGGAAATAAAGCGCAGTGTAGAATATCAGCATAAATGGATGTAAATACATACATGCACACATATGTACATTTATGTATATGTAAAGACCACTTTGCAGGCGTGCCAAAAAGTGAGTCCACCATATCATTACCAAGGGCAAAATGAAGCCATTTCACACCATTCAGTGGCACGAACTAGTGCCACTGCTGCCACAACAGCATAGTGGTAGAAGGAGGCTGCGGGGGGTTACATATATGGCATATGGTAATGGGGTTGTATAGGTTGGGGTGCAAACTTAATCCTTTTGTGAACAAACATACGCTCTCTCCGACTGCCGCTGACCGTGCCACTGGGTCTGTTTCTGACTAGGGGCGTAGGACACACACAAAAAGTGTGGCAAGCGGAAGTCAAATAAAAAACTCGTGCGTCGTCGTCGTCGTCGTCGTTCCCGTGCACCAAAACAGCAGAAAAATAATTTAACGTAAAAAACAAAATAAAGTAAACTTTTTCGAACGCATTTCTATTGTCAGCGGCACGGCACACACACCACAGTCTTCGCCAGTCGAGAGTCGGCAGTCGCATTCACAGTCGACAGTCGTCGTCGTGGCTTTTGGGTAGGTTCAAAAACTTTCCTGGGCCACTGTGGCGGTGTGCGGGTGCCCATTCGCCGCCTTTTGTTTGCAGCGCTCGCCTCCTCCTGCTGCTGTACGAGCGTTTGTTTTCTTTTTGTTCTTTATTACGTATTTTATTTTTTAGCAGCAGCAGCAGACGCCAAAACCGTCCACTTCATTTGCCTACACGACCAAGTCAAGGAGCACTTTATATGGATGAGAGGCAGAAAGAGAGAGTGAGAGTGAGAGAGGAGCGGTTGCAGGCGTCGTTACTGCGGTTCTTCCTACCGCCACTGCCGCTGCCGCTGCCGCTGCCACTGCCACTGCGACTGTGACTATGACTGCCACTGGCAGAAGGCAGAAGGCAGAAGGAGCGGCGGCAGTAAAAGGACGAACTTTTGTCGCTTGGTAATGATGGCATTTTGGCATTGCCTGCTCCTGTTGCTGTTGCTTTTGCTTTTACCATTGTTATTGTTGTTGTTGTTAAAGTTTTGTGCACACAAGTTTAAACAAAGCTGCCGCCAGTCCCATAAACAGTCGACAGGCGTTGCGTTGCGCTGCGTTTCGTTCTTGGGTCAAACAGCAGAGACTTGCGGGCGGTGGGTGGTGTTGGCTGTGCGGCTGTGCGAAGGACAATAGAAAAGTGGGTAGCAGCTGCACTTGTGACTGCAGCCAACCCATGCTGCAGTCTTCACGAAACGCATCAAGCATACGACAAAAACTAAAACAAAGCTCTCGCACTGTCCTCTTTTTTTTGTGTTGCCACAATAACAAGGCGCAGGCCATGCCGTGGTGGTTTATGAACCGCAAAATTTTGGTCAGTTGGTCAGTCGACGTATCATTTACAGTTGAGCTCCCCCTGGGGACTGGGGACTGGGGACTGCCTGTGCTGCGCACTGCTCTTATCACTTAATTGAAAACATAAAATGAGCGCTCATTAGTTCGGACAAACCCCATCAATTGGGGTCGCCATAATTCCGCTTGCTAATCAGCTTACGCAATGCACTATAATTTTTGTACCGTTCCACCCATCTCCATCTCCATCCACATCCACATCCCCATGCGAGTATCGAAGAGACAGAAACAGCAGCAACAAAGATAACAACTAGCGAATAATTTGCGCACACAAACGTTGACATCAACAGAGACGCCAGCTCGGACCCAGCCAGTGGCTCTGTGACTCCCTTGCATAGCGGAGGACAGCAGAAGGTTACTTGCAGGAGATCTTATCGTTGGGGTTGCAAGTGCTGCACGGTTCACTGAGCACCAGCGGGATCCCAGGGATCCTGGGAACGCACTGGACACTGGCTGTACAGGAAAAACACTCTGATTGCTGGGCATCCAAAGTAAGTTTTGTTTGCTGGCACGTTGATAAGAGACATGAGAAATGCTTATGGGGCACGGAAGATAAAAATTAATTGTGTCCAATGTAATGGCAAATTTCGTTCCAACTAAATTAGTTGTAGGAATGGGCAGAAAATGACCAGCAAATCAACGTCTACCCCGAATTAAGCTGCAAATATCAGCTGCAAAAACTTCTCCCTGGATTGTGTGGTCCATCTGTGCAAATCAGCATTTTTTGTCAACTTTTTAGTTGTCAAACTTGTGTTCTTTGAGTTGTTTTGAAGACTATACAGATATGCGTGAATGATATATGTATTTTGTGGACAATTTAAAGATGTTCAGATCACTAGAGACTCGCCTAAAACACACCTGGAATGAGTTTTCAATGCGAGTTATTTAGGCTTTTAATTTAAACACACACACAAATTTTGTTTGACCTGAACGATAATTTTTTGCATTTTCATTAACTTCTGAATATAAATCAATTTATTTCTGAACAAATTAATTTTACATTTTTACAATTCTACATACAATCCATGCATAAAATATATTTAATTGAAAGAAAGGATCACAAATGCACGGAAGCTGAAAAGGGCTGCTCGCTTACATACATATGTACATAGGTATGATGCAAATTGTCTTCGTCTTCATTCTGAAGCAGTTGAACTCATTTATGAGATGAGAGGAGAGGAGCTGAAATGAAATGAGATGGGATGATGGGAGCTTAATGACGTCGATGTCTCGGGGTCGACGTCATGTCTGGGGAAAAAGCGTTTAATTTGTTTCTCAAGAATTTGCACAAAGCGTGCCAAGCTGTTTTCCCTCTTTCAGCTGCCACAACCGGCCCGCTGCCAGCCACCCGCTACCCGCTACTCGTCTGTGCCAACAATGCCCCATGCCTCATGCGGCCCTTCTTCAGTGCGTTTCTTTTTATGAACTCTTTGGCGTGGCTTCGGCGCGTTATCTCCGCTTCCGAGTCAAGTTCGCTGGCACGCTTAATTACCGTTTCCCCTTTTTGCTCGGGACCCCCTTTTGCCGACGTGCTCCTCTCGTCTGCCCATCGTCACGAAGGATAACCGACAGCCCAAAAAGCATGCTGTGACGTCATTTATCTTCAATTAAAATAGCTGAGGATTGCATGAGGATTTTTAATTAAAATTTACTTTGTAAATTATACGTCTCCAGGATTTGCCCAGTGCGTGCTCCCACATTCTATTCTCACTTTACGGCTGACAATTAACCAGTTACCCAACCCCTGTACACCCATCACTCGTCACCACGCCAAAGATCCAAAGAGCGATACGGATCTGGAGATACCCTAATCAGTTTGATCGCATCTCTGTGGGCAGCCTCAGAGAACAACAGAGTTTGTGCAGTAAGCTGAGCAAGTAACGGAGAGGTAGAGATGCTAGAAGAATCTGTGTGGGCTGCCACAGCTAGGAACAAAGTCTGTGCAGTTAGCAGAGCAAGTAACAGATGGCCAGAGCAGAGCAGCTAAAGCGAGAAACAGAGACTGTAAAGTTATCAAAGCTAGTAACAGAGCTGTGGGCAGCCATAGCTATGCATAGCGTGCAACAGAGTCTTTACAGTTGACAGAACAAGTAACAGTGAGAGAGGGCGACTAGAAGCGGACGCCGTTTCTAGCAAAGATAACAGAGAACCAAGTCGCAGGTGATCGCAAGCCAGACGCACAGCCAAAAAGACCAGTTAAATCTAACGGAAGGCATTGCATGCGCTGCTCCCTCCCACATATAGGACCCACATAGAGGAGAGAGTGAATCCACTAAAGTTGTTTTATGTGGAAAATAAATTGGTTTTGCCATTGTCGTCATTTGAATGCTGTTTGCTGGTTTTCCATGTCCTCTGTCCATGTGCCGTCCTGTGCTGTCCGGATGCTTATTTGCCAAACGCAACGGGCAAAAATGTGTGTTTATTTGCATATGCTGAATATAAATAAGTAATTGCCTTTCGCCAATACAATTTATGCATATTTAAAACCAATAATTTCAATGCAAAATTCAATCGTTGTCCAATTGCCGCAATTAATTGCCACACAATTATTCGCGGCGCTTGCCTACTTGCCTACTTGCCTACTGTCCAGACCCAGACCCAAACCCAAACCCAAGTCCAAACCCAAGCCCCAAGCCTTGGCAAACACGCAAGGCAGGCAAGGACTCGCCTCGAATTGAATCGACTTGACTTTTCCTTGGGCCACAACCACAAGTCGCAGTCAAGGAGAGCATGTTGTATCAATTGACAGCGAATAAAAATGTCAGTGTTTCTGGGCTGGCAAACATGGAGCTGGCAAATAAACAACAGCCAAGACCCCATGCGGGTAAACATTTAAGTGTCCAATTTTTAGGAACCGCAAACAATACACAAACCACACGAGAGAGAGAGAGAGAGAGAGAGAGAGGCAAACATGACTGGGAACACAAATGCCAATCCAATCCAATCCAAGCAAGGGGGCCGCACGCAAACAAAAAGAAGAGAAAGAAAATAAAAGAAAAGCTTGACAGCACACCGAACGAATATAATAATGATGATGGCAGGGTGACGTGTGTGTGGGTGTAGCTCCAGCCCCAGCTCCAGCCCCAGCTCAGTCCCCAATCGAAGAGTGAAGCCAGCCAAAGGTCGCCCATGGAATGGCAGCCACTTACGTGGCTTAGATCAATGCTAGAGCTCGGTCCGATGGTCTGTGTGTGTGTGTGCGTATATTGAAACGTATGAGCACATTATCTACGTGTTTACATCCCAATTTGATTCCCCGATGATTGCCCTTCCCCTGCCACTGCCAAACCCACTGAACCGCTGCCACTGTCTTTGCCTTTGGCTTTCCCTTTGCCGCTTCCCCTTTTCTGTTTTGTTTTGAAAGATTTGTTGGCAGCAGGTCGACGCTCTGGCAACCCCTCTGGACGGAGGGTGGCTCCTTTTCGATTTCCGTTCGACATCGTCGTCGTGTTTCCTGTATCCTGCATGCTTAGTCACTTACAGCCAATCGACAGGAACCGGCACTTCGAGCACTTCACAACCAGATCCACAGATCTATTCCAGTATTTCGCCCGACTTATACTCCCCTCCTCCACACCCGTTCCAATGGTTACATTGCGTTCCAACTTATTATACCCGGTACTCGAAGAGTAAATAGGGTATATTGTATTTGTGCGAATAACGGTAGTATGTAACGCACAGAAGGAAACGTTTCCGACCCCATAAAGGATATACATTCTTGATCAGCATCAATAGCCGAGTCGTTTGAGCCGAGTCTGTCTGTACGTCCGTCCGTCTGTCCGGCCTTATGAGCTCAGAAAGCTATGAAAGTTATGAAAGCTAGAGCCTCAACATTTTGCATCCAGACTTCTGTATGCTCACACTGTACAAATGTATTTCAAAAATGAGCCCCGCCCCTTTCTGCCCCCGCAAAAGAGCGAAAACCTCCCAAACCTTCAAACAATTTTGAATATAAAAGAAAACTAAAAGCGCCATTCTGTAGGGATACAGATACCATATCTATAAGATCACCAAATTGGGATCCGATTGGATCATTGTTATAGGGACAATGAAATTTATTTGCAGTGGCTAAAAAAAACACACCGTCCCGCAGCTTATATTTGTTTTTTGCACATTCTCTCATTCACACTCTGCTTCGCGCAGTGTGCGGCCGCTGCCTCTGCCGTGAGTCTGCAGTGTGTGGGTCTGGGGAAGGGGAGCGAGCTAACGGAGCGTGTTGGTGTGAGAAGTGTTGTAGATGTACATAGATGACAGATGAAGAAAGAATTTGAAATTTGACAAAACACCGCTAAGGTGCAGATTTAGTACTGAGTGCCGGGTATTAAAGTCGCGTAAGAAGCGTCTCACACGTCCCTTCTCGTTTTTTTTATGTGGTGTATGTTTACTGCCGCTAGCTCGTCTCATGACTTCCGAGGTAACCCTAATAACTGCTGATTGTGCGATTTCCACTCCACCCCCCATCCAGTAAGCAGTCCCCAGTACCCAGTCAACGTGCCCCCAGTCCATATTTTGAACGTGTTGCGTGCCGCCCAACCATGTGGCAGTCGGGCAGACAGCCAGGGCAAGGCCCATGCCCCAGTTGCTGTCAGCGTTTCTGTTGGCATTGACCCTCCAGAGACCTTTTCGTACACTCATAAATGTCTTTCAATCATAATGTTTCAATAAGTCAAAATCGATTACGAACTTCATATGAAATTTATTGCACTTTCGCAAATATGACATTGACTGTCTGTGCGTGTGTGTACATGTTATGGGTGTATATACATAATGTATGTGTGTGTGCACATAAGAAGAGGCGGGATGTTGAGCGGGCAAACGGATGAAGGCTTCTGCTTCGGAGGAGAGCAATAGTGGAAGTGTGTGTGTGTGTGTGTGTGTGTGTGTGTGTGTGGAGTGGGAGTGTAGATCCTCCAATCTGACGCGTGTGTGCACCACATTTGTGGTTTGTTTATCGAAAGGTGGGCAGTGGCAGTGCCGCAATGGAAGTGGCCGCGCGTGCACACACAAAATTGAATTTGCCGAAGGGGCAAAGTGCTTAAATATTTAGTTAAATGATTGACAGGGATTGCTCTGGTCTGGTCTGCTCTGCTCTGCTCTGCTCTGCTCTGGTTGTAAATACCCACAAGCACACACACACACACCCACAGAGATACACTCGCTCACAGTCTCCATTGACATTGACTGTTGTTCGATTATTTGAATATTGACAAATTATTAACTGCTGAGCATTCAGACGAGTGAAAAGGATTAGCAGCACATTGCAGCTGACAAACTGGTAACATATCTTTTTATGATATCTTTTTCCCCTTTCACCACAAAGTTCTTTTGCCATTTGTGTGCATTGAAGCGGAAGTCGTTGGACATTGTCCAGCCCCAGTCCGCAGAATGCTGGGGTTGAGCAAATCATTCGCTAAAAGCTGCCACAACAAAAGCAGAACACACACAGACACACAAGTACATATCCATATGCATTTATGTACATTCATACATACATCAACGGCCTTATGCCAGAGTTCGCTTCAGCAGTTCTTTTTGCATTTATTTCAGGGAGTCGGTCGCTTTTGTGCCACTTTTAATTTCGCATTGCACCGAGCGTCACTCACTCTACGCATACTCCTCGCTGTTCCCTGTTCTCGGTGGTGGATCTGAAGAAGCTGAGGTGCGGAAGAGGACAGGTGCCATGTGGTTCTTTTGCTTTTGCTTTCGCATTACTTGCGCAAACAAGCGACGCTTAATCAAAATCATTCGCGACGTTGCATCGGATTCTGCTCAAGCAGCAACAAAAGCAGCAACAACAGGAGCAACAGCAGCAGCAGGAGGACAATAAGTCGTAAAGTGGGCCGCGCATACTACCGTAGCACTGGAGACCTTTTTTTAGTGGCCATCCACGAAACCCCCATGCAAAAAGCCAAAGCCAGAGCCAGAGCCCATCGGCGAGGGGGCTGGATCAGGCACCGGGGTATTCATTATTTTGAAATTTTTAGCGCGCATTTCAGCGCCTTCCGCTTCCGACGCCTGAGCCGGAGCCAAAGTCAGAGTCAGATACAGAGTCAGAGCCCCCGACCTAGGGATAGGCAGCCCCATAAGAGAATTAAAAGAATACGCAAACCAAGCAAAGGATAGAATGGAATGCCAAGCTATGGTAAGGTATGGCATGGAGCCCCACTGGATCCACTGGCAGAGTGTGAGTGAGTCGCACTGGCTGTGGCAGTGAGTTTGAAGGCGGTAAAGGCCTCAAGCTGGTTTAAATAACAATTTCGCGATAGCAGCAGAACGGGTGGATGGCTGTGCGGGTGTTGGTGTCGGAGCTGTCCCTGAGCTCCCCCAACTGGGGCGTGGAGCCGCAGGTGTGCATCACCTGCTGTTCGGCTTAATGAATGCGCGACATTATGCTCGGTTCCTACTGCTTTGCCGGGGCATGGGCAGGCGGTATCAGGCAGCAGCAGCAGCAGCAGCAGCGAAACGAAAGCCAAAGTCCTTGGCACGGATTAGGCGGAATTCCTTCTCCTTGCTGCTTTTGTGGACCCAACCCTCCTCATGCCTTTCCATCTTTTGCTAACCACCTTGATTAGTATAATGCGAAATAATCGCTGAGGCAGCGCTCAGCGCAAGTGAAAATGAAAATGAAAGTGAAAGGATTTTATTATTATTACTCACTGTTGTTGTTGTTGTTGTTGCTGCTGCTGCTGCTGCTGCTGTTTGTTGTTTGGCCAATGGACTAGCAGCTGCATAATTACATCCGGCAAAGCGGCCAGCACTGTCAGCAAGTCGTCAGCACAGTAGACATAGTTGGCAGACGGGTTCTGCCTTTAAGCATTTAATACCACAACAAAGTCTGCCCGCCCTGCAGGAATCCAAATTATATCACAATTTATTAGCCACAGCACGCTCCTGGAGCGATTTCTATCGACGGATCCATTGCTAAGCCTCAGGTGGGACTGGGGAAATACCCTTTTCGATGGCTTGGGCCCCCTGCAGATACAATTTTTTTGCTGGGACACCAAACGGCTAACTGCAAACTCTAACGAGTAGTTTTTGAGCAGCAGAAAACCGCTCGAGCTCGTGGAAATTAGTAGCAACAGCTGAAAGGGACACAGCAGAAAGGGACACAGGTGTAGGTCTCCTTCACCAGAAGGGACACCAGAGCCAAAGACCGCACTGACCGAAGCTTCAAACGCGTTATTAAAATAATTGAAATGAGCAAAATGAAAATGAGTAGAGAGAGAGACACTAACGCAGGAATAGGAATACAGAGGAGACCTTGCAGCAGGATGGGGGTACGGTGCACATGGACATGCTGGAATGGGTTGCAAATAGTTGCAGGTGTAATTTTAGTGGCAGGGGGGCTAACAATGATGGCAAAATGAGCAGAGCGTGCTCAGTGCATAAACAGCAACAATAACAACTGCACCACCAACGAAGGCCGGATAGGAGAGAGACAACAAGCGAGAAGTGCGAGGAGTGCCGCTGCCGCTGCCGCTGCCGCTAACGTTGCAAGGGGTCATGGATGGTGCTGGTGATGCCACGTCTGCGGCAAACAATGCTGATGCTTAGCCTCAACAAACAAACACACACCCCCACCACATACACCGGACTATGCCTGTGTGTGTGAGTGTGGGTGGATGAAGAATGCCGTCCCCCTTGAATGGCGACTGGCTTCCGTTTCCTGTTTCGTTGGGCTTTCAACTCAACTCGAATCCTGTTTGCCGTTTAATTAGAGACACACACACAGAGGGAGAGATAGACGCACACCCAGAATGAGAGGCACAACCTCCTTGCGTTACGTCATGGCTGCTGTCTGTCTGCGTGTGTGTGTGTGTGTGTGTGTGTGTGTGTGTGTGTGTGTGTGTGTTTGTGTGTGTGTGTGTGTGTGTGTGTGTGGGTGAGCGTGAACTGTGAGCGTATAACGATGTGGTAGGTAATCAGAAACTGCTTTTAATTATTCAAGGTTCCATTCTGATGAATGAAGACAACAACGATAACAGCGACGACGACCAGCGACCAAACGGCGCAATAAAGGCAGCAACATGGAGGAGCAGAAGGGAGGAGCATCAGGGAGCAGGCAGCAGCAATAGCACAAAGAGCAACAGCAGCAGCAGGCAAACGAATGCCAAAGAAACTGCTGACTGCCTGCCGTCCGAGTTCGAGTCCGAGTCCGAGGCAACAACAACAAAAACGAGAAGGGACGTGTGAGACGCTTCTTACGCGTCACAACTTTTATACCCGGCAATCAGTACTACATCTGCAGCTTAGCGGTGTTTTGTCCATTTTTACATATTTTTTAAATACACTGGTTTCAGTGTGAGCATATAGCAGTCTGCAGCCAAAACTTTGTGGCTCTAGCTCTTATAGGACGGACGGACAGACAGAGAGACATGGCTCTATCGACTCGTCTATTGATGCTGATCAAGAATACGGAAACGTTTCCGTCTGTGCGTTACATACAACCGTTATTCCCCCTTTTTACTCTTCGAGTACCGGGTATAAAAACAGCAGCGCCACTCACTCTGGACACTCTGACTGACGTTGGGCGAAATGGGGATTAAAACTCACTCACTGCAACAAAGTGTGTCGGCGGGTGTGTGCAGCTGCTGCTGCTGCTGCTGCTGCTCCTGCTGTTTGATGTTGGTCCTGTACTGTCCACCCTGGCTGCTGCGCTTGCCCCGCACGCCATTAATATGTATGTAGAAAAAGTCAAGCACTGATGGCAGCAGCAGCAGCAGCAGCAGCACCACCACCACCACCACCGCAGACCACAACAAACGCAAAGAAGTCACTTGAAAAATGCCCATCGACACACAGGTTGTGCTCACAGGTGGGTGGCGGTTCGGGTGCTGACTGACGGGTGTCCAGTGGCGGTTGGCCAACAATAAGACGCAACACAAATACATTTAATGCACATGTCTAGCAACGGGAACACAACGCGCTCTCTTCCATAAAAAGAGAGCGAAAGAAGGCCAAACAACGAGCCAAGAAAGGGTACAACCCACATGTGGCACCCTTGTTGCTGCTGCCACTTCTTGTGTCGTGTGGTGTTCAATAAGTGAACCGGCCACAGTTGACTGATGTAATAGAACCCCAACCGATCGCTCCTTTTGTTTAGCTTAAGAAGCAAAGCCTCTAGGAAAGGCATGGCAAGGCAAGGCAGAGAGCAACAAGCCATGCAGAAAAGTAAGCTGCAGCCTCCACAGCAGAGTGAAACCCGAACCGGCAGCAGCTAACCGTCTGTTTTTCAGTTGAAAATGCAAAAAGCAGAGTGAACAGTGGACCTGCCATTCCCCCCTCCCCCCTTCCTGGCAGGTGGCAGGTGTACCCCCCAAAGGCAAGTCCAAAAAGTAATTTTTAGTCACGCTCGTTAAAGCAGCAAAAGTTGCGGCTTAGGGCAATGGCGGGGATTGCCATTTGGACGGACAGCCAGAATTTGGCCAGCACTTCTTGGTTGGTTTTGGAAGTTGGTTTCACGTTGGGTTCCTACCGTTTCGTTTCGTTTCGTTTTTTAATGGGTGGACCCATTGTGATCGTGCCTGGGATTGTGGTCGCTGCACGGCGGTGGAGGAAGTGGAAAAAGGGGAATGGATGGGTAATGTTGATGTGAATGTGAATGTGATTATGTGCGTGCCCGTGAAACGCGGCCTTGCCAGGCTTTTGTTGTTAATTCTGTTTACTTTAAAATGCCCACCTGCAGGGGGCAGTGGCAGTGGCAGTGGCAGCAACAAATCCGTTGTCGCCGCCTCGTCTGGCCCCGGCAAATATTTGTCGTATTAATGAATGCACGGGTTAATGTGTTTACATGCGGCTGCTTCTGCCCTGCCACTGCCCAGGAGTGAGGTGTATGCGTGGGGGGGGTCCCTTTAATATGAGTGGGTGGCTGGCATGGAGCAGGTGGGTGGGGCATATGCAGTAGGGCGTAGGTCAAATCTGGCGGCGACAGCTATCAATTTTGCAAGTGGCGCGACGACATTGAAAGACGACACCAACTCTGTGTGTGTGTGTGTGTGTGTGTTCTGTGGCCGACAAAAATCAATAAGTGGTCTCCGCTTCCCAGACAGAGAGAAAAGGAACAGAAAAGGAAACAAACAGACAAAAAAAACAGAACAGATGGAAATGGCTAAGACCAGAACGCGGCTTTTACGATTGTCGAGAAATATTTTGGGGGGCAGAGAGGGTGAAAGAGAGAGAGAGAGAGAGAGAGAGAGAGCTCATTGACCGTTATACGGTTTACTTTTACGTACTGCCGCAAAAACAAATTATTGTACACATGAATTTCCACTTAAGTCCAATGAAAATGTTGAAACAATGCCCTGGCCAAGTGGCAGGCAGTCAGCGACAAGAGTTACTGACTGAGTGCGGGACGGCATCGGCCGGTGGGAGGTTGGAAAAACTGTTTTAAAATGTAAATTTCGCTAGGAAGCCGGCATTAAGGCCAATAAACAAAGAGTAAATGTGCCATTTAATAAATGCGAAAATAAAAAAAAGAAATATTTATATATATACGTAATAAGAGAAACGAAAAACGAAACCAGAAATGCTCCCCCTGCAACAAGAGTGCAGAAAGTAGGGTAACGTCTTGTCCATGGGGCAGGGTCCAGCCTCCCAGATTCAGAGTCAGTGTCAGAGCTGAAGCAGCAACGATAGCTGCTGGGAACCAAAGGACTGGGGGTAGGCAATAAGTTAAATTGAATTAAAAACAAATTAATTAAATCCCCCATGAAAATTGTGCTGCGAGCTGCTGGCAGCTAAATGGTCCATTCCATCCCGTCCTTACGCAGGATGCAGGAGGCGGGAGGCTGGGCCTTTAAGTGCCTGGAGTAACATTAATTTTCGCATAATTAGCTAACAAATTTTGAAGGCCTCAAATTTTTCGGGACACACACCTGAGCTTACGGCCAAAGAGGCATCAATCACAACATGACACGCCATGAGACGCGCTTTACGCAGGCAGATGATTACGTGAGTCCAGCCACCGGCAGGTTAGACAATCGTCAGCTGATGAGAGGCAGCTAGAGAGGGAGGGGACACACAATAGGAAAACTAATTCCACTAATAGGAATCATAAAAAGGTCAAAGGGATAACCACGCAATAAATAATGGCTTTGGAATATTTATTATTGGAAATGCCCCTCACGTATGTATTCAATTACTTGTTGAACCACCAGCCAAACCCAGAGAGAGACGAGACCCAACCACACACGACACTCAGAGCCATCATACGTCTGTCTGTATGTCCTGTCTGTCCCGTGCTGTCCTGTCCTGCCTGTCTGGGTGTGTGGCCAGCGAACTGCGGATTGCTCGAGAGGAAATCATATTTTCTGTTACTGTGGCAGAATGAGATTATTAAATGGGTTTTTGGGGTAAAACCCAATAAGGCCTTGAGCTGACTGTGGAGTCAAAACAGCAGACGGCGGAAAGTAAACAGTAAACCTGAAGCAGGACGCAGAAGGAGTGGCAACAGAATCATAAGGAAGCTGAAACGACAACGGGTCTGCCTCGTGAAATGTGTAATGGCTTGTGGTGTGAGCGCGTACGTGATATGTATACATTGCAACTAAACACAAACATACACATACATTGTGTCGTCTGCCGACCCGACTCTCATTCGGCATCTTTGGGTGACTTTTAAAGGTTCATTTGTGTGCACCTACCTACCCGCAACAGTTGTCGTGGCTGTGTCTAAGCCAGGTCCAGGTCTGCAGCAATTTGTAGCCATTTACTGATACATATGTATCTCTGCCTTCATCTTGTATCTGTTGCTTCAAATCCAAGGCCATGGTCCAGCAGAAATACTCTGGAAATAAAAAGTTGAAGGCGCATTCGGCACGTATTGTTTGTCCTCTCGATTGGGCCATGATTATGTGTGTGTGTGTGTGTGTGTGCCTCAGTCAGCGTCTGCAGACTACATTCAATAAATATTTAAGCTCTCGTGCTAAATGAAGTTGCCCAACCCAGAGCAAAAGGCGGAGCAGCAGCACCACTCAAATTAGCATCAAAGCTCGTCCGGATACAGCGGCCTCCACTCCCCTGCCTCCGTTCCGCCCACTGTGGCCTCAGTTTTGTTAATTGCGGACGGAAACCGACGGGACAGAGCAGGACAGGACAGAGCTGTGAAATGCGCAAATTGCACTTCAATTGTCTGGTTGCAAACAAACGAATAAACGAATAACGAATGAATAGGGAATAGGGAATAGGGAACAGGGAAACAAGACAGCAAGACTTCCGACCATCTAATGATGGGAATTGATGGGAGTTGCGCCAGTGCTCTCCACTCACGAACGTGTCACGTGTCCATCACTGACCGAAGCTGCAGCGGGCCTTGGATAACAAATAAAACTCCTCAAAGCGCTGAGAGCGAGCGAGCGGATAGGCGGTGCGAAGCTTATGCAAATTATTTCGCAATGAGCAGCCAACGAACATGTCTTTGAACGTGCAACGATAGGGCAGAGAGAGGGGCAGCATGCTGGTGGCAAGATGCGAAATGGATGTCATCCTTCCGCTCCATCTGACTCTGGCACCCACACCCAATCGCATTTTCACAATGTTGCAACGTAAGTTTGGCTGGCAAATGCAAATTAAAATTCAAGCAGCGACAACGTGGCGTATGGGTAAAATTTGCATTTGCATTTGCATCGCCCCGCCGTCATCTTATTCCCGCACTCTACCCACACTTATTCCCCCCCCCCCCCCCTTCAACCATGTTGTTCTTGTTCTCACCTTTGCATTGACTTTTGCCACAGCTGCGGTGTGTTCGTGAGACGTGGCTGAGATGGCAACGGGAACGGGGACGTAGGCGGCTACAACAAATACACAAACTGCTGATTACAAAACGAAAATTGAAAATCTTAAGCTCTTCTGGCATATTGAAAACGGTAATCGGGTCATGGCTGGGACTGGGACGAGGACAGGGACAGGGCCAAGGAGCAAACCACTTCACTTCACTTCACTTCATCCAGCAAATACACGAGCAGCCCCCGAGCCCAAAGCCCATAGCCCATAGCCCAACCCAATAGCAATCAGAATGAGCCCAAACTTTATTTCCAGCAGCTGTTTAGACTATGAGCCACGTGTGCTCCTCCATTCTGCACCACTTTGCTCTGCTCTCCTTTCATTTAAGTCAACTGTCAATGTTTTGTTTTGTTTCAGTATTGTTTTGTTTTGTGTCTGTACGCTGGCAAAGATGTTGCCGGCTTTGCCATTGCGATTGTCTTTGTCTTTGGCTTTTTGTGGTCGTTGATGGTTGTTGCCTTCGACTCTTGCCTGCCAGTGGCATCCATCCCAGTGCCAGAACTCCACTCCACTCCAGCACACAGATAAAGTCAAAATTGTGTCGAAAGTCGAAACTGATTCTGGTGCCGTGCATATTAATGAGAAGAGCGAGATCAAACGGCTGTGGCAGGAGCAGGAGCATGAGCAGGAGCTGGGGGAGTAGCAGGACCTGGCACGAGTGCACCGAGGCGCCATCGCCATCGCCATCGCCGTTCCAGTGCCAGTGCCATCCCAGCGAAAAGTAATAAAGTTGCGGTTAAATTAAATTGTGCAGATGTATCGATAAAGCTTTACGAGAGCACAAGAGGGGGAGGCCCTGTGCATTCCCCCCCCAACAGATTGGGGTCTCAGTTTTTGTTGGGCTTGGGCCTTGGATTGTATTGAACAGGATGGGAGATGGGCGTAACAGCTTCCGATTGCAATTAGAAAGGCCAACCAGCAGTCAGAAATTGATCGCTTGCAGTGTTTGCAGCTAAGTTGTTGCCGTGTCCAAGAGACACGGGAAAGAGACACGGCCATGCGGTGGCACAACAATAACTGATTAAAATGTTGGCCACAAAACGTATTAACATGTCGGCTGCAGAAGCCCACAATTTGGCAGTGATGACAGCCCAACAGTCAACGGTCGACAGTCGACAGTCGACAGTCAGCAATGCGACAGGCGACTGTCGACAGCCAAACTGAGGGCAAGGTACAATGACAAAGTCATGGAAAAGAAAACAGAACATAGAACACAGGCAGAGAGAGCGACACACTGGGAAACATCGGAGGCGAACAGACAAAAACAAATAAGGCAAGCATAAAAGTTTATATTGCGGTCTATGATTCACTAGCTCTCAGCGACCCCTCCCCCCCCCCCCCCCCCTGCCCTTGATGTTCCTCGCGGGGTGAGGGGCCGACAAGGGCCTTTGCGGTTGGCTTTGGTTCGACCTCGGACAGGGACAAGCGGCGCGCCGGCTGGATGCCACACCGCACAGTCACAGTCACCGTCACCGTCACCGTCACAGCTGCAGTGGAAACCATTCGAAAATTTTTGATATTTTACCATTGCCCTGCTTGCGTCTGTCTGGGTGTGCGTAGGAGATATGTGTGTGTGTGTGTGTGTTTCACAGACAAAAACAAGTGCAAGGGCATGGGCATGGAAATGGGCAAATGAGTCACAGGTTGGCATCTTGGTCTCGAGGCATCCCCGACCCGAGAGCTAAATTGTTCGAAACCCATTTACTTAATGGATATAATAAATTTTTCTACAAATTGAAACTCGTAATTTCCATTGTTCTCGCGCTGTTGCTGCTGCTGCTGCTGCTGCTGCTCCTTCGTTGCTGCTCCTCTGCCAGCGCCATTGTCTTCCTTCGTGTCCCTTGACGTCCTCGTCAGTGGTGTTGTACATGTGGCTGGCTGGCTGGCTGGCTGGCTGGCTGGCTGGCTGGCTGGCTGTAAGCAGGCTGTGGCCAAAATTTCACTCGCTCCGACCAGCAGCCTCCTGTGCTCTTGTGCCGAGCTCAACCGTAAAACTACTTGTAATTACGTTAAGCATTGTGGCTTCCACTCGTCCCCTTGCACGTTCGCTTCATGTTTGTGTCCCTGGCCCTTTCTCTTTTGCCCTCTCCCTTGGGCTGTGTTCGTTTCAGGGCTGCCTGGGATTGCCCGTGTCAAATTTGTTGGCCCAAAAAACGACCACTTAACCCATTGACACCGACAAGTCACAGCGGCAATCACGAAGGGAATCCAGTCTTCCAGGCGCACTGTCATTGTGGGGGGTTAAGCGATGATCCCGATGCTCGTGGGGCTGCCAACCCAAAGTGAAGATCAACAAGGGGCTAACCCACACACACACACACACACACAACACACACACACTTACGTACTCCACTACGGAAATGTAATTTGTAGGCAAGGATAAACATCAGCAGGTCCTGCCTGCCTCACTGCCTGGCTGCCTGGCTGGAATTAGTGCCGGTAAAAATGTAATGTCCTTAATTCGCTTTAAACATACCAGACATGGGGGAGCTGGAGATAGCGGCCCAAGACCAAGCCCCAAGGACCCAAGAAATATGTTTTGAGTGTTCCTTGTGTTTGTGGCGCCCCAACTTAATGTCTGGCTTCATAAATTTTGTGTCGGTGATGTTTAATTTGGCAACGGTAACTCATGTCTACTTGGACTTAGGCCCGCTCTCTACACACACACACACACACACACAGACTCTCCTTTGCCGACTGCTTCATTTGGGTACATAAATAAATTCGCTTTATCCTCCACCCTACGACAGAAAGAAAATACAACGCCAGGTAGCTAGCTGCCAGACAAAAGATGGATTGTTATCGCTCAAGATAACAGAGAGAGCACACACACAGCATAGCCATATCCTTGCCACATCACACCTTTTGCCGGAACCACCCCACAATCCTGCCCCGAAAACGTTATTTCATTAGTGTCTAAGTCAAGGTGGGGTAGCGTAATGCTGGGGGGCCAAAAACTTTGCCATTTCCTCTAAGTACGTGCAAATTTTTCATCAGCAAATTAAGAATACGTCGAGACGCTGAACCCCTCCCCCTCCCGCGTGGGCCACGAAAACCAAAGCAAAGTGGAAGAAGATAATTTCGATGTACCATGAGGCACTTCCTATCAGTGGAAGAGCCGCAGAGTGCGATTGCGGGCTCCATGCGGAATGGTATCCCATGCTGCTGCCATTCGGAATCAATCTCTGAAGTGGCAAGTTTACGTGTTTGTGGCCAGTGGTGAGTAAACATAATTTGTGTATATCGATATTAACATTTATGAGTTCTTTAATAAGTAATTATGGCAAAGCTCGACAATATAAATCGTAGCGGGAATGGGTGGTATGCCGCATGCCTAGGCAGTTACATACTAAAAAATTCAATTAGTGTGCTGCAAAGCCAGATAGTGAAAGTTGCACCACATATGCCATATGACAGCAAGGGCTTACAAATACATATACATATACATATACATATACATATACATATACATATACATATACATATACATATACATATACATATACATATACATATACATATACATATACATATACATATACATATATTAATGCGGGGTGTGTGTGTGACACATACTCGTGAAAATGTTAAATCCAAACAATGAAATCAAATGATTTAATTATAACAGACAATAAAGCAACAGAATAATTGCGGCCAGTAACTGCAGTTGGAAGGGCTCTGCTCTGCTCTCTCTGTCATTGATGCTGCCTTCCACAACGGGATGTCCCTTCTTCTGAGGGGTAGGCTTTGCAACAATAACCACAAACTACGCCAGACAAACGGACAGACAGACACTCGACAAACATCGGCAGCAGCAGCAACAGCAGCAGCAACAATGAATTGCAATAACAATTCAAATACACACACAGAGAAGCAACTGCCACAGCAATAACAATTGCAATTAAAATTCGTGTGCAAAAACAACAGAAGCAACAGCAGCAGCAGCAGCAGCAGAGGCAGCAGAGGCAACAGCAACAATATCAACATTTAGCACTCAGCCAATAAAAAATAATGCAAATAATTCACGCCAATAGCAACAGCAACAACATGTTGTAAACTGTTAAACAATTGATTAACAACAATTAGCCGCTTATTAAATTACAATAACAACAAGCAAAACAACAACAACAACAACTACAAAGCCAATTGCAATTAAGGCAATTCGGGCAAAACTCGCAACATGCCACACAAAACGAGTGCAGCTCCTCCTACCGAGTGCCACAACATGCAACACTCCAGACTGCAGCTGCAGCTCCATTACCATGCCCCATAATGTCCGTTGTCCGTTCGTCCTCTGTCCGTTGTCCACGCGCCCACTGATGCGGCTAACAGCTGCCTGCGGACAAGTCAATCGCTTAGAATATAACGCGCATAAATTATTGCCACCATGTCCCCATCCCTCCATTCCTCCCTGAGTGCGTGTGCCAGCAAATGCGATTTAATGACGTGAACGGTTTAACCTGGACAGGCAATGGACACACACACACACACAGCCACGTTGCCAATTACTCACGCATTATGTCTAGTTGGAGTTGTTGTTGTTTCTTGTTGGGGTGTTGGGGCGGCACTCAGAAGGGGCGTTGAACAAACTTCAAAAGTGTAGCATACTTATTGGCTTACCTTCGGGGCTGACTGACTGACTGGCTGGCTGGCATGCTGCTTGTTTGTACGCAGTCAGACGGAAAGAAACGCATGCAAATTTTAAAACAACACATGCTGACAGGCAGCAGTAACAGCAACAGCAACAGCATCAAGGAGAGCAGCAAACAAACAAAAGCAAAAAGTAAAGGCCTGAGCCTGAGCCTAGTCCTGGGCTAGGGTCTCTGAGGCAAAAGTTGCAAATGGCTAGCCGCAAAATGGGCGACAAATGTGAAAAGTTTTTTGCTTTAATTTCCAACACCGCCAACTCGAAATGGCAGCCCGATCAATATAGGCAACACTCTCTCCTACTACACAGGCTCTAAATTTAACCAGAAAGAGGCTTTAGGCATATGCCTCTTGCATCCACTCATTGACACTCATTAATGTTGACCTTCTTGAAAGTAATTAAAAGTGACCCTCAAGTATAATGCTCAGTAATTTTTCAATGTGCAGAACAGAGAGAACAAAAAACACAGAACAGACTCTGCCATAGAAATTGGTGCAAAAGTGACTTCAAATCCGAGCAGTGCCAACCCATACCATCCCAAGAGCTAAAGCCCATTTCCATAAGCAATTTATGCATGGCGATAGTTTTCGCATACGGTGTGACCCATGACAAAAACACACACAAACAAGCCAGACCACACCCACACACACAGAGAGAGAGAGAGAGATTCAAGCAAAAGCTGCAAACATTTTGGTTAACGAGACTTTTAATCTGTCCAAAGGTATTTAAAGTTGGCTAAGCCCCAACTCTGACTGACTTTTATGGTTACGGAGCAAGTGTCAAAATGTTTGTTGACGACAATGACCCCCCCCCCCCCCCAGGCAAAGTCCCAAGCCAACACCCCTGGCACCATGAGTGGTAATTTATTTTGCCTTTTGCCAGTCGCAGCAGACAGCAGCAGCAACAACATTCCAGGACAAAGGACACAGCGGAAAGGTATGTGAGTATGTGTATGTCCAAGATCCTCGTACAGAGCACAAACCAAAGAGCTACAGGACTTGTCGAATTGCACGTCACCACCCACACACCCAAGCACAGACGGACGAAAAAAAGACGGTCCTATATTAGGCGCTAATCGTGATATTCCATGAGGCGGACAGGCACCAAAAAAAGGGCATCAAAACGCAACGCAGCGTCCCGTGTCATCTGGCAGTGACAAGAAGCACCACCCCAAGGTTAAGCAATTGAAAAAACAACAACAGCAGCAGCAAAAAAAACCCTACCACGCCCAACAGCCACACACACGAACACACACATGACAGGCGGGCAGCTCCTTCCAACGCACTATTGGGCATTTTACCACTTTTTGTGGCATTAATTAATAACTTCCAAACGAAACCAAATTTTTGATTTAGTTTTCTGATTTAAGTCTATAATAGTGAAAGGAAGGTTTGTTGAAAAAATGGGCGTGCCACCGCATTTTCTTCAGGGTGAAATCGAATTTGTATTTTATTTTTAAATTGAATCAAACTAAAAATGCTGGCAATATGTAAAGCAATGCCATATTTTACTTAAACAGTTGTGCCCGGATTCTTAAAAATGGAAAAGTAGAAGATAATCGGGTTTTTACATTGACTTCCTTGTATACTGCAAGCAGCTTATTTTCTTTGAGTTGTTGAATGTGGGACACAGTAGCACTGCACGGCAGTGCAAAGATACTGGAAATGTCTCAACTATATTATAAATGTACATTTGAGCACGAATTTAGCCAATCTGCACAGTTTTTTTCGATTTGTTTCAAGTTTTCCGTGAAAATGTTCAATTTAATCGACAAACTGTAAAAAAAAAGTTTCGGCCAAACGAGTTTTGGCCAGGGAAAGTGGTCAAATGCCCCATAGTGCAACGGGAGCTATTTAATATTTTTATACCCGGTACTCGAAGAGTAAATAGGGTATATTGTATTTGTGCGAATAACGGTTGAATGTAACGCACAGAAGGAAGCGTTTCCGACCCCATAAAGTATATATTTTCTTGATCAGTATCAATAGCCGAGTCGATAGAGCCATGTCTGTCTGTCCGTCTTGTTTGTCGGCTAGTTCTCAGAGACTATAAGACCTAGAGCCACCAAATTTTGCATCCAGACTGCTATATGCTCACACAAAAACCAGTGTATTTAAAAAATGAGCCACGCCCCCTTCCGCCCCCGCAAAAGGGCGAAAACCGCCCAAATCAACAATTTGAAGATAAAAGAAAACTAAAAACGCCATTCCGTAGGGAATGACCATATCTATCAGATCACCAAATTATGATCCGATTGGAAAATTATTATAGCCAGAATGAAGAAATTAATTTTCAGTGGCTAAACCCACTCCGTCCCGCAGCTTATATTTGTTTTTTTTTCACATTCTCTCATTCACACTCTGCTTCTGCAGTGTGCGGCCTCTGCCTCTGCCGTTTCTCTGCCTCTGCCCTGCTCTGCAGTTTGTAGCTCTAGGAAAGGGGGCGAGCGAAAGGAGCGTGTTGGTGTGAGAAGTGTTGTAGATGTAGATGACAGATGAAGAAAGAATGTAAAATTTGACAAAAAACCGCTAAGGTACTTATGTAGTACAGAGTACCGGGTTTAAAAGTTGTGACACGTAAGAAGCGTCTCACACGTCCCTTCTCGTTTTTTTTGTGTTTGTATCTTGTGGGTTGTATCCATACCAGCGAGAAATTTAATTGAGCAGGGCATCATAAAACCCTTACCCAACGAGGCTGCAAAAGTTGCGACTGATTCGATGAGTCAGCATAAGCTGGAACAGAGCCATAGCCAGCCAGTCAGTCAGCCTACGACCATGGCCAAAGTCTGGACCAGCACCGGCACACTGACATTGATGGACCGCAATTCATGGCCCAAGCCAGTGCCTCGCCTCTCCCACACTCACTCTGGAGAGTGTCAAATGCATGTCCTGCAAAAGCGGTCAAGTGCAGTGTCAGGCCAAAAGTCGTTGCCCAACAAACGGATTTGGTCCAGTATTCATGAAGTAAAAACTAAATACAATTTTTGGTAAGGTATTGCTGGGAAGGGATTAATTTCAAACGTGTGTAAAGATGAATCACACATGGAAATGTTTGCACCACACTCACTCTCACTCTCTCCCCCTCTCTCTCTCTCTCTCTCTCTCTCTCTCTCTCTGTCTCTGTCTCTGTCTCTCTCCTGTGTGTATGTGTGTCCTTGATGTATCACTTCCGCTGTCTGTTAAGTTACGAGTATGGCCATAAATACGCTCGGCGGCCAAGAGCACACGCGCCAAGCGATTCAGCGATGGCAGCGACCGGAATTCAGACCATTTAATAGCAACACGTCTTTCTGGTATTTTCACACGCTTGAGCATCACATTGGATTCAACGTCACGTTTTAGTGTCGTCCCCTCTACCACGCCACTCACCCAACACCCCAACATCCACACTGACACCCACATCAGTGACAGTGCCAGCAGCCTCATCCTCCTCCCACACTCCCGAAGTGGCAGAGGCGATGCCTAATATGCTTATGTTGAATGGTTGGCTAGCTGGCTGGCTGGCTGGATAGTTGCCTGTGTTTGTGTGTGGCAGACAGACAGTCAGTCGGATTGAACCCTTTCTCACTTACCATTTTAAAATGCCCCAAAAACAGGCACCACGCGCCATGCCAAATAGCAGCAACAGCAGCAGCCACAGAGCCGCAACAGCCACACGCAGCACATTGGATGGATGGGCGGGCGTCAATGTTGATATTTCAACTACAATATTATTTTCACTTTTAGACAGACGTGGACGTGGACGTGGGAGAGAGGAGAGTGGAGAGGGGAGAGGGGAACCCAAAGCACACAGTTAGTTTATTTTGGAAATTATAATAAGCCACTTTGTGGCGGCGCCAACGCCGCCAACGCCGCCTCATCCAGCGGTGTCATGGAGTAGGCGGGATGAGTGGTGCGTGTGTGAGTTTTTGGCTGTGTGGGTGTATGTTTGCCAAAAGTTATACCAGATTGAACGTGCCGTCTACGACGACTGCTCTATGCATGTCTCCCGTTCCGACACATAACTTTCTGTGCACCGTCATCGTCGGCAGGCAGGCAGGAAGGCAGGCAGGCACTCTTCCGGATGTCGATGGTCTTCTGTACAGGCACAGCTAGCAGCATCCAGCAGCCAGAAGTCTGTGGAAGTCACATGGCGGAGTTCTCAACGCAGGACATCGTGTGGGCACTGGGGGGCATATCTATGACTGTACTTAATAAGATAAGCCGCCGCGGCCTCGGTGCAACTAATGTAATTTGTGAGGACAGGGACCCGGACAGAGAGGACAACTTGCGCAGTGCAGCCGACAGCATTTCCAAATTCAATCAGCCGTGCAAAAATGCTTCAGAGTGCATTCTGTTGGGTATCCTTCTCCACCTGCCTTGTGGCTGAACACAAAAAAAAGGAACAAAAAAGAAATGCAATTAAGCTCGCAGCTTGGAGCTTCAAAGGAGTGGCACCAATGGATGTTGTCCACACCGAATGCGGTCACTCGAATAGTTCTAGAAATGGACATTGGCATGGACAGACAGCAGACAGCACGACAACTGGCAGAGATAATTAGGATGATGCTCATTACTCTCGTAACTCTCGTCGAGCGGAAAAGTAATTTGCAGCTGCAGTACTTGGAGATGGTCCCCCAAAAACAATCCGATCTGCCTTTGCTCACACTATCTGCAATCAGCAATTGCTAAGCTACTCTATAACGGAAGAATCAGACACACTTCCCTCACATGTACGTGCATTTTCCTTGGGGAATATTTCATCATCGGCTATCGGGAAACCGATGACCCACGCTGACCCAACTACCATTGACCTTCACCAAGGCTGAGCTGTGGCAAAATGAGAATTGTTGCCGAACAAAATGGCGGAAGTGGCAGTGGAAGTGAGTTCCCCTATCCACCATCCACCCCTACATTTGTTTCACGGTACGTGGGCACAACTTTTATCATAAATTTGAGTGGAGGAGCCCCGCAACAGAAATAAACGGGGGCAATGCTGCGAGTGGGGAGTGTGGAAGGGGAGTAATGTAAATATATTACCAGTGGCCCAGCCACCGAGCCCGCCTGGGAGCACCCAAAGCCAATGGAATGCTAGCAACATACAGTCGGTCGACTTAAAGTTTATTGTAAATATTTTCTTGCTACTCGTACTTGCCGGGATCCGCGAATCTGTGTGCAACCTTCAGGCAAAACCCCCGTGTCATAGCGGAAAGTCTTTACTTTCCCACAGCAACCCAACGGGACAGATAATTTTAATTTTTCAGCGCTTACGCAACTCCCATATGCGAATCAGAGAAAGGTCAGCTGAATCGGTGTTCTTACAAACAGATCCCAAGCAGCCCAATCCCTTTTCGAGCATATCCTGCACTGATGACAGCTGCCAGTTCCCCAGCGGGGAGAGCACACTGGTCGATGGCAATTACCACACCGGCTCGGCCTTGCACTTGGCCGTTGCGATGACGGGAGGGAATCAAATGTGTCATCTAGTGCCAGCACTCTGGAGTTTCCAGGCTTTTGCCTGGTTTGCCGTATGAATAGTTAATGACTCGTATGAGAGTCTGTGCCGGACCTGCTGCCCCTGTCCTTGCCAGAAACCACCGCACACACAGGGGCAGGGACATTAGCAATGGCAGGGTACGGGGTGCAGGGTGCAGTGTGCAGGTTGCAGGGCAATGTCTATCCACCATTGACTGAAACTTGAAAGCTGTAAAATCTTACACTGCAGTTTATGCAAAATTGCCGATAGCAATTTGCAAATTTAATGGCGTGAACAAATTCAATCAATGTATGCAAACAAACAACAGAGAGGCAGAAGCGTAGCCGGAACAGGGGTCACAGCAGTAGCTATGGCTAGATGCGGCATGTACGACTCTGTGTCTGGCTCTGTCTCTATCTCTGGCATTTTGGAAGCAGCAGCAGCCAGTCCTCTTTCTACATCAGAATAGGTTTTTGGCTGGTACTTGGATTTTCGGGCCCTGAATGCGTTTTAGTTAAAACTGCAGAAGGCAACAATAATCAATGCTTGGAATCGTCGTGCTACATCAAAAGATAAGTAATATGTATGGCAGTCCCCACTGTCCCCACTGTCCACTGTCCACTGTCAACTGTCTGCTATCTGTTGCCAGCCAGGTGCCATAACTGTGGGATGCTGGGGGAATCCAATGGGAACCTTTACAGCTGCTCCTCCACTGATTTTACTACTAACATCACATAAATTTCGATTGTGTTTCGGCATTTGCTCGCTTCGGCTCTCTCTCCCCCCCTCTCTCACTCTCTCTCTCTCTGTCTCTCTCTCTCTCTCTCTCTCTCTGTCTGTCTTTCTCTGCGAAAACCCATAGGGGCTGATCAAAGTTGTTAATTGTTGAAGGACAATTAAAAGGTTGTGTGGCCACAGCAGCACAGATAGGACTGGCTCTGGTTCACATGATTACTGGGAGGGAGTCTCAGTCTCACAGTCTCACAGTCTCAGTTCTAGTTTGAATTTGTCTCTGACTCTGAATCTGTGTCACTGCATATGAATATGAATGTGGGTAGTGGGTGTGGGTAGTCGCTTGGTAAAATATGGACACCATTTTTTGTGTTCGCACGGCACAAATTTGTCTTTAGTAAGCGTACAAAATGACAAGTCAACTTAAAAACTTGTGCGAGGTAAAAGCACTGGTCGTAGACTGGGAGTGGCCTGTCATCGTCATGGGGTATATCTGGTAAAATATTGTAAAAAAGCAGCAGGCTGCAAATTAATGATAACGGCCCCCGACCAACACCTACAACTCGGCAGACACCCAGCCGAAGGCGAAGGCAAAAGGCAACGACTTACTCGTAAGTGACATGAAACAACCAACCAACCAACTACTTACTCCAGAATTGCCTTGTGAGTGGTGTGGGCATGGGCAAGGGCAGGAGTGGAACTTGACAAGAGGAGCTGCAACCCATGTCGCCAGTTGGTTGGTTGGCAGACGGGGGAGGTGTGCGAATGCCGTCTTTGACTTGACAAAGTGCACCCAGGAATTTGTCTAACCTGCAGAGCGCAGTAGACCCAACTAAGTAATGCTTCCTGTTGCTCTACACACGCACACACACACTCCACATATAGAGAGAGTATTTACGGGCAAACATTTCTCATGCCTATCCAGATCAAGACGACAGACACCCTGGGATCAGTTGGGGGGGATACAGTAGGGCGTTTTCAGTCAGTTATTACTAACAAACAACATATACTCGCACTTATTTATGTATGTACAATGAGACCGTCTAAATTTGTTGTTTGCGTCGTGATGGCCGTGATGGGCATGGCATCCCACTGGCCACCATCATCCATTGGGAGTGATGATCTTGGCAAACGAGAGTCCGCAACGACGGCTGCTACTGGTCTGCCCGATGCGAAAATGCAGAAAATGTTGGTTACGAATCCCGACTATGGGAACACGTCCGAGTTTCACTTTCTAATCACTGGCGGATATCGGCCAGAGACGAATAATCTGGTCAAGTATGTGGTGTCGGTGCGGACCAACAGGGAGCGCAAGTTCTTTGGCGATAATCACTTTTGCGGCGGAGCAGTCGTATCCTCGACGGTTATATTGACAGCTGCTCATTGCCTCTACTCGGGGTGTGTACCGGGTACCTGATTTTCCTCCCCGCTCTGTTTGTCGTCTATCCTCGTGTCTCATGCTTTTGGTGTCTTGGTGTCTTGCAGCACCACGCGGATAAAGGCCAGCAGGATGCAGGTTGTGGCCGGTACACCGCGACGGCTGCAGCGCACAGGGCAAACGCAGGTGAGAGATGTCCATGCGGCGAAGCCTCATCCCAAGTACACACCAAAGCGACTCAAGAACGACATTGGCCTGCTGCTGCTCAAGAAACCCCTCAATCCCAACGGGCACTTTGTGCAAATAATTCCTCTATCCACCGCCACGCCACAGCCCGGCTTGAAGTGCACCGTCGTTGGCTGGGGCACAGTAATACAGGCAGGACATGCCCCACTTGCCTCACTTGTCCCCCTCTCTTTCATTTGTTTGTTTTTCCTCTCGCAGTTTGGTCCCACGCCCGACGAGGCCGTCAATGGTGATGTGTCCGTCAATGACAATGCCTTCTGCGACTCACTGGAGGGCTTTGGCAAGGGCATGATTTGTGCCTCGGACGCCGCCGATCACGAGGTGGACAGCTGCCAGGGTGACTCCGGTGGCCCCCTCATGTGCGATAACATTGTTGTTGGCGTCGTCTCATTCGGCGCCGGCTGCGGCGAACCCAATTCGGCCGGCGTCTACTCAAACGTTTACTACTTTCGTGATTGGATAAAGACAAACAGCAGCACTCGATATGAGGTAGCCGTCAACCTGCAACTACTCCTAAGCCAGCTGCTTTTGCTGCTGATTCATGTGTCAATAAATGTTTATTAGATTTCATGTTCCACGTTGCATTGCATTCTGGCCATTTGGGTTGTTCTTTGCATTCAACAGGCAGTGGAGTGACGTCAGCTACTAAGTAATCACCGTTTGCTTCTCATCGCGGTGTATCCGTGAACCTGCAACATACAAGCCAGGCAACCAGCCAGCTTGAAACCTGCAAGCGACAAACCAAAATTGACTAAAACCAGCGCGCTCGGCCTGTCAGGTTCCCGCGGACATACTGGACGTGGATGGTGTCCGTGTCCGTGTGAGGTGGAGGCAGGAGGTGGCCAATTGCAAAATGTGGTGCACTCTATGCTCATCTGTGTGTGTCTGGATCGTGGGACGACGGTTTATGGTTTCGCTGCAGGCGCATACACACAGCTGCACTGTTTGTGACAGCAATTATCGCATCAGGTGCAAACACACCTGCACCATGCCACTCGCCCCATGCCGTTCAAGCTAGAGCATTATGCAACAAATAGCAATTGTTAATTTCGCGCACTCACCAACTTTTGATTAGACCAATTAGGTGGCAACAGTATCCTCCTCCTCATCGACGTCCTCGAGCATCGCAGACTTGCGTTCGAGTGAAGTGGCCCAAGTGGCCAATACAGGTGGGCCCCAAGCCAGCCGGATAGGGGAACTTTCCTCATAATTATCATCTAAATGCAGATGCAGGTTCTAGTGCATAGCTTTTTGTATCACAAATGACGCTGAAGTGGAACGATAATCAAAGCTTATTTAATTTTCGAAATAAATTTAAATTAAGTAAAAGACATTTCATTTAACCAATAAACGTACAATTTCCTTAGCTTCGACGTGAAACCCTAATCAATTGATTTTAACTCAATTTCTTTTGTTATTTTTTGGTAGGAACGAAGGAAACAAATTCTTCATAAAAGTTGTACCCCAATGTCACTCGAACATTTTGGACTATCCTAAAACAAACTTTAAAAAAATGGCCCAAGCTCTGCTTACTTTTTTGGCGATGTGAGGCGCGTAACGTACATCAGATGCCACCGTGAAATTATTCAAACAAAACGAGAAGGGACGTGTGAGACGCTTCTTACGCGTCACAACTTTTATACCCGGCACTCAGTACTACATCTGCACCTTAGCGGTTATTTGCCAAATTCTACATTTTTTCTTCATCTATCATCTACATCAACAACACTACTCACACCAATACGCTCCTTTATCTCGCCGCCCTTCCATAAACCCACACACTGCACACTCGCGGCAGAGACAGAGGCAGCGCCCGCACACAAAAAAAAACAAATATAAGCTGCGGGACGGGGTGGGTTAAAAGTCGGCATAGGCAAAGGCAGAGGGACGGCAGAGGGACGGCAGAGGCAGGGGCCGAGTGAAGCAGAAGCAGAGTGTGAATGAGAGGTGGGTTTAGCCACTGCAAATTAATTTCTTCATTCTGGCTATAATAATGATCCAATCGGATCCCAATTTGATGATCTGATAAATATGGTATCTGTATCACTACAGAATGGCGTTTTTAGTTTTCTCTTATCTTCAAAACTGTAGGTTTGGGAGGTTTTCGCTCTTTTGCGGAGGCGGAAAGGGGCGGGGCTAAATAAATTTTGAAATACACTGGTTTCAGTGTGAGCATACAGCAGTCCGGAGCCAAAATTTGGTGGCTCTAGCTCTCTGAGAACTAGCCGGCAAACAAGACGGACGGACGGACAGACGGACAGACAGACATGGCTCTATTGACTCGGGTATTGATGCTGATCAAGAATATAGATACTTTATGGGGTCGGAAACGTTTCCTTCTGTGCGTTACATACAACCGTTATTCACACAAATACAATATACCCTATTTACTCTTCGAGTACCGGGTATAAAAAGGACTAGAGAATATTTTGTATGTTTACTAACTTGCAAAATATGCAGACACTCAATATTTCTGATATTCACACAAAAAATACCACACAGTTACAGTTCTACCCGAAACGCAGAGTTTTACAATTTCGTAAAGCCAAACTCGAATACCATTTGGGGTCATATTTTGGTTTCTTTCAAACTAAGCTTTCGAATAATGACATTTTTTGCTGCTGAATAAAATGATATTTGATGACTTTTTAAATATAAATAAATTGTCTTTAAAATGTTTTAACATTATCCCCCGATCCACTGCTCCAATCGGAGGTAATACAAGGGCGACTCTCGGAGTCCCAGCTGGAGCGTGACAAATGCAACAGTTCCTGGCAGTTAAGAAATGTGTTAGGGGAGTAGAACGACGACTCTCATCTGGATGTCAGTGAGAAATCAGTGCGGAAGCATGTTGATTTAATATCAGCAATGCAATTAGTAATCGCACACGCACACTCCAATCACTTACATATACAATTAGAAAAACCAAAGAATAACAAGTGCGATGCCCAGCCACAGCCGTAGTCCTTAGTCCTTAGACCTTAGCCCCTCAAGTACACTAGTCACGAACAGGGCCACAATGTGGGTGGCCAGAGCCAAGAGCAAACGCTAGACGATGGAAGGCGGCAAAACAATGTTAAATTGATGTGGGGCTGACTCCGACTCGACCCCCGTGTGTATGTACGTGTACATATATACGTGTGTGTGTCGGCCAACCCAGAGGCAAACACACACACAGATGCCATGCGACCAGGTCTGTCATTTCGCATTCGTATTGTGTGTTGTTCAAGTGTTCATAATGAATTTAATCGCGTATGTTTATTGCTCACTTTGCTATGGTAGACTCTTAACAGCCCAGTCTCTGCCTTGCCCTCACTGCTGCCTGCGCCTCCTCTGTCACTGAACGTCAAACACACTCACACACAAAACACTCTCCAAGTCGGGTGCCATCTCCATCGCCCATGGTGTAGTCGACACTTTATCATTTTGTCACGCTTCTTGTTTACCAAGTTGGCTCTTGGAACGGTCCCCTTCTTTTGCATATTGATTTATCATTGTTGTTGCCATTGTACTAGGACACAGTGGTTCTCAGGCTGCAGACAGGCCCTTTTTGCCCTTCGAAGCAAAGAAAATTGTTTGCATATATTAGACACATGTCTGAAATTGCATTTCCAAATGAACTTCATTTGAAAATAATTGCAGTTAAAGTTGTCGTCGTCGCTTGTCGTTTGTTGTCTGAACCAGTTCGTGTGTCCATGTGGTATGTGGACGACCCCAGAAGGCCCAAAAACCATAGACAGGCTACCTGTCTGTCCCCACTTTATCTCCATCACCTGCTTAACATTAGCCCCGTCGGGTATCCCAATCCTGTACCCAAATGAACACACATATCCCTCCCATTCCACAACACAGTGCGTATGGCTAATCGCCAGAATGTCGACGTGCTAAGTGGCAAAACCTACTCTTTATATTCCACAGGGCAACCAACCCCACATCCGGGAGCACCCCATCAACACGCTGGACCAAGAGGATGAAACAATCGCTGCAAAAGCCGCAAAAGGACAGGCGGGCATCCTCATCCAACGATGCTCCTCCTCATGAGCCTGTATTGGTTTATGTGAAGCCCAAGCACACACACACACTCACAGAAGGAGCAGCAGGTGGACCAGTACTTGGGACCTCAACTATGGAACATGCAACGTGAAACCTGAAACCTGGAACCGTACGAGTGGTTTACTCGCGATGCGTGCTGACAAACCGACGGCTAAGCCGAAACGTCAACACGACCAAAGTCAAACCAATCCAAAGCTCAAGCAGACTACTCTGAACCACAAGCCGGCCATGGGACCCAACGCCTGCCAGCGCCATCGACATGGCCATGCCCGTAGCTGGTACCGACCAAACCAAAATCACTATCAATTTGCGTTTGTAAATACATTTTAATGGCATTTCAAAGTGATGCCGAGTTGACCCCGGACCAGTGCCAGCAACAGCGCCAGTCCCAGCCCCAGCCCCAGCCCCAGCACGGCCCCAACCGTTCTCCGGCGGTAATCAATTTAGAAATTTAGGCGCAATAGTCGCGGTCGTGTGTTCAGCGTTGAATCGGAAAAGAGTAAGAGAGAGGATGTGGACGTGCGGGTGTGTGCATCTGGTGGGTGATTGAAGTTCGTGTTATGCCTCGGCATAGACAGATCCGAATGACACCGGAAATTCAAACTACTTCCTGTTTGTCGGTAGGATTCGTTAGGCTGGATTTGCTTTTGGTCTGACGGATGATGGCTTGGCCTGCGATTTGATTTGTTTTCATTGTAACGAGCCTTTTATTAGCCTCCGTGCCTACCCAGACCCATCAGCGTCTATCCTTTACTTTTGCCATATCCCCACCCATGCTTTCATGCTCCCATTCCATTCCACATCCATCCCAGCCATCCCATTCCCACTTCATCCGTGTGTCCTGTTTTATTGGCTCTATTGTTGTTTCTGTTGCTGTGTCGTTGTGGCGCTGTTCGTTAAATGCAAACACCAAAAGGGTTTTCAAAAACAACAATCAACGCCAGCAGTAGCCGACCGACCAACCGACCGACCGAGCATCCCACCGACCAACACCCACCCATACCTTTGGCCTTAGGCTAGAGCGACGGGGGAGCCAGGGACGCAGTGATAGGAACGCCAACGGCAGGCAACCCGTTTCGATTCTGTTTGCACAACATACTGACGGGGGCCACAGCAGTGGCCATCGGCACAGAACCGTCACGAACAGGAGGCCAAAGGCTTCTGGTCTCGGCTCTAGACAAGTTCCCTGTGGTGTATGCTTTTTTAATTGTCTGACATTTCGCGTGCGGCTGTGTGGGTGCTAGTGTGTGTACGCTTGCCTGTCTCTTTCTCTCTCTCTACGTATTTGTGTGTGTGAATATTCCCGTTATTGTCAGTCTGTAGCAAAGCGATTTGCATACAAATTTGGCACGAAGTGTAAATATTTAAGCAGATACAAAGTGTGAGTATTAAATTTTTGATACTAATTAATTATGCATGTGTAAATTTTGCATTGAAAATTATTATAGCGCCATATTTTGGCCATATTTCCCCAACTCTGACGCGCTTTTGGCCAAATCAAATCATATGTTTGACAAACAAGAATCGTAACAAAAATCTGATTTCCATGGATTCAGCCACCAATTGCACTTGTTAGCAGTCATCCGGGTACGGGCACAGACACGAACACGGATGAGCACGGACTCTCGACTTTATTGGCCGCATAGTTGCACTAATTATGTAATTGGATTAAGCACTAGTTGCCCTCCAGGAGAGGCGGGGAATGCCGAAGGATAGCTCATCCTCATCACGTATGCAGAGTAGAATTTGTTGCACGGACAAAATCAGACCACACCATAACCAGTGGTTCCCTCAGATTTTTGCCTTGCTTTCAGCTTTAATTATGAGAAACGCTATTAGACGCTTTAAGACGTGTCACTACTTGTCTACCCCGTACGCAGTCAGTTCGCGCACTCCTCCGCCAGATGGCGCACACGGCACAAGGCACTGTGGTCCCAATGACCACTTTTGTTGTCCTAAATTAAGAACTCGTGAACGAAAAAAGATATTTTGATTTAGTTTTTTGATATTAGTTAAGAATAGCAAGGGGCATGTTTTTTAAGGAAAAAAATTTTTTTTTCTCTAAATGTTAGAAGCAAAATAAGGATGGGAATATGTTTAGCAGTGGAAGATTCCATAAAAAAAAGTCGTAGCACGAATTAAAACAGCTTAAAAATCCAAGATAATCGAATGTTTTGTCCCACAAAGCATTCTCCTTAGGAGTTCTCATTATAAAACAATATTACACTGGACATCAAACTCTAGCCCTCCAAAATAGCTAGTGACTAATACTGTGGGACTAGGTGGCACTATATTAAAAAAACTGTTTCAAAAATGAGTCTTTACTACGAACTGATACATATTGAAGGCCTCACTTTAACATACAATTACGAAGACATCGCCAACTACTAGATGCCGTTCACATTACAAAACACGTAGTAAAAACCCTACTACCCTAATACAGAGCGCCAAAAACCACGTCTTGGTTTTAACTTTTAAAAATTAGCTTATGGCCAAGAAAAGTGGTCATTGGGACCATAGTGCAAGGCAAGGTGCGAGGAATGTGGAAGAGTTAGATGCCACGCTGAAGGGGGTGAGTGCTGATCCACCGAACATTAATTTCTTCATTCATTAACATTAATCCGATCTTCTCCAGATTTACCACTCTGATAGATATGGCCATCTTTAAATTTGTGGTTGCCACAGATTTTCTTCCTTTCGTGGCGGAAGAGGCGGCGAAAGGCAGTGTGGGTGCCACATATTTACATTCGTATGTACTTATGTACATAGAAATGTATGTACATGAATATGTACAGGTGTCATTTGTGCGGTCGGAAGAGGTCGAGTTCGAAATTTTGAAATCATTTTGTGCGATATCCAAGCAGTGGATTTGTGTAACGCACAGAAGGAAACGTTCCCGACTCCATAAAGTATATATATTCTTGAACAGCATCAATAGCCGGGTCTATATTTGTCTGTCTGTGTGTCCATCCGTCCGTCCTTCTTGTTGAAGGATTTCTGCTCACACTGCACTACGTGGCATTTGACCACTTTTTGTGGCATTAATTATTAACTTCCAAATGAAGCAATATTTTCTGATTTAGTTTTTTGAAATGAGTTTATAATAGTGAAAGGAAGGTTGGTTGGAAAAATGGGTGTGGCTCCACCTCTTCTTCAGGGTAAAATCGAATTTTTATTTTATTTTTAATTTGAATCAAACAAAAAATGATTTGATAATGTAAATCAATGGCATATTATACTACAACATTTTTACCCGGATTTGTAAAAGTGGAAAAGTAGAGTTGTTGAGTTTTTTAATGTTGGACACAATAGCACTGCACGTCAGTGCAGATATACTGGAAATGTCTCAACGTTATTATAATTGATCGATTGAGCACGAATTTAGCCAATCTGCACAGTTTTTTTCGATTTGTTTCAAGTTTTCCGTGAAATTGTTCAATTAAATCGACAAACTGTGAAAAAAAGTGTTTCAAAGGGTCTACAAATGAGACTTATCGTTTTCAAAGCTGGTGACAGGTATTACCACTTAAATGCAATGCGAATCGGCATCTTCTTCTGCAATTTTCTGCTTCACTGAGTTTAACATTGCAAACATCTCCGAAAATCCAAACTTAAGGTTATGTTACGAAAACTCAAATATCTACGAAAACGCTAAAAGCGCAATAAAAAATAACATAAATTAGATTAAGAATTGAATACCCTACAATAACTATGCAGTTTAATGCTTCCGGCGGAGACCAAACACTTTGTAAGTCTATTCAAAGACAAATATTCGTCACAAATATGGACTTTTTAATTCAATGTTAAGTCAATTTTTTAATTTCAAACTCACAAACACCTTTTTAATACCTGTCTGAATCGAGAATATTGTAAGAAACTCACTTAAATTGGTGAATTTAGCAATTTTTGCCTTTGCTTAGGTTTTAGATAATCCTTGGACTTCTTGACAACTTTTCCTGGCTGTGGGACAGTCGCCGTTTGTCGGACTCTCTCAACGGGCGGTACGCTAACTTTTTGTTCCTTTTTTCTTGTCATCTACAATCGTTTTGTTTTTTTTCTGCTCCGAATAGGCAGCATCGGTGGTCAGTCGCCTCTGCTCCGGTTTTAGATCATCCATGGACTTCTTGACAACTTTTCCTGGTTGTGGGACAGTCGTCGTTTGTCGGACTCTCTTAACGGGCGGTACGGTTACTTGTTCCCTTTCATCTACAATCGTTTTGTTTTTCTTCTGCTCCGAATGGGCAGCATCGGTGGTCAGTCACCTCTGCTTCGGTTTTAGATCATCCTTGGACTTCTTGACAACTTTTCCTGGCTGTGGGACAGTCGTCGTTTGTCGGACTCCCTTAACGGGCGGTACGGTAACTTTTTGTTCCTTTTTATATACAATCGTTTTGTTTTTATCTGCTCCGAATGGGCAGCATCGGTGGTCAGTCGCCTCTGCTTCGGTGTTAGATCATTCTTAAGCTTCTTGACAACTTTTAATGGTTGTGGGACAGTCGTCGTTTGTCGGACTCTCTTAACGGGCGGTACGCTAACTTTTTGTTCCTTTTTATCTACAATCGCTTTGTTTTTCTTTTGCTCCGAATGGGCAGCTTCTGTGGTCAGTCGCCTCTGTTTCGGTGTTAGATCATTCTTAAGCTTCTTGACAACTTTTTCTGGTTGTGGGACAGTCGCCGTTGGTCAAACTCTTTTAGCATGCGGTACGATAGCTTTTGGTTCCTTTTCATCTACAATCGTTTTGTTTTTCTTCTGCTCCGAATGGGCAGCATCGGTGGTCAGTCGCCTCTAATCAGATTTTAGATCATCCTTGGACTTCTTGACAACTTTTCCTGGCTGTTGGGCAGTCGTCGTTTTGTTTTTCTTCTGCTCCGAATGGGCAGCATCGGTGGTCAGTCGCCTCAGCTTCGGTGTTAGATCATTCCTATGCTTCTTGACAAGTTTTTGTGGTTGTGGGACAGTCGCCGTTTGTCGGACTCTCTTAACGGGCGGTACGTTAACTTTTTGTTCCTTTTCATCTACAATCGTTTTGCTTTTCTTCTGCTCCGAATGGGCGGCATCGGTGGTCAGTCGCCTCTGCTCCAGTTTTAGAACATCCTTGGACTTCTTGACAACTTTTCCTGGCTGTGGGACAGTCGCCGTTTGTCGGACTCTCTTATTGGGCGGGACGGTTACTTGTTCCCTTTCATCTACAATCGTTTTGTTTTTCTTCTGCTCCGAATGGGCAACATCGATTTTCTGTCGCCTCTGCTTCGGTGTTAGATCATTCCTATGCTTCTTGACAACTTTTTGTGGTTGTGGGACAGTCGCCGTTGGTCAAACTCTTTTAGCATGCGGTACGATAGCTTTTTGTTCCTTTTCATCTACAATCGTTTTGTTTTTCTTCTGCTCCGAATGGGCAGCATCGGTGGTCAGTCGCCTCTAATCAGGTTTTAGATCATCCTTGGACTTCTTGACAACTTTTCCTGGCTGTTGGGCAGTCGTCGTTTGTCGGACTCTCTAACCGGGCGGTACGGTAACTTTTTGTTCCTTTTCATCTACAATCGTTTTGTTTTTCTTCTGCTCCGAATGGGCAGCATCGGTGGTCAGTTGCCTCTGCTCCGGCTTTAGATCATCCTTGGACTTCTTGACAACTTTTCCTGGCTGTGGGACAGTCGTTGTTTGTCGGACTCTTTTAGCAGGCGGTACGATAGCTTTTTGTTTCTTTCCATCTTCAATCGTTTTGTTTTTCTTTTGCTCCGAATGGGCAGCAGAGGTGACCAGTCGCCTCTGCTCCGGTTTTAGATCATCCGTGGACTTCTTTACAACTTTTCCTAGCCGTGGGACAGTCGCCGTTTGTCAGACTATCTTAATGGGAGGTACGCCAACTTTTTGTTCCTTTTAATCTACAATCGTTTTGTTTTTCTTCTGCTCCGAATGGGCAGCATCGGTATTCAGTCGCCTCTGCTTTGGTCATTCTAATGCTTCTTGACAACTTTTTGTGGTTGTGGGACAGTCGTCGTTTGTCGGACTCTCTTAACGGGCGGTACGGTAACTTTTGGTTCCTTTCCATCTTCAATCGATTTGTTTTTATTTTGCTCCGAATGGCCAGCATCGGTGGTCAGTTGCCTCTGCTCCGGCTTTAGATCATCCTTGGACTTCTTGACAACTTTTCGTTTTTATTTTGCTCCGAATGGCCAGCATCGGTGGTCAGTCACCTCTGCTTCGGTTTTAGATCATCCTTGGACTTCTTGACAACTTTTCCTGGCTGTGGGACAGTCGCCGTTTGTCGGACTCTCCTAATTGGAGGTACGCTAACTTTATGTTCCTTTTCATCTACAATCGTTTTGATTTTCTTCTCCTCCGAATGGGCAGCATAGGTGGTCAGTCGCCTCTTCTCCAGGTTTAGATCATATTTGGACTTCTTGACAACTTTTCCTGGCTGTGGGACAGTCGTTGTTTGTCGGAATCTTTTAGCAGGCGGTACGATAGCTTTTTGAGCTCGTTTTATGTATTATCGAAAAGAACATAACAAGTTGGCCAAAGATTTGGAGCGGCATAGCAAACAATATTTTGCAGACATGTTTGTTTCTAAAAAATATTTAATTGAATAAAGATTCAATTACATACACATCCAAAACAAAATGCTAGTTGCATGCTTATTTCGTTGCCTTCCGCTTACGTCTTCGTTCGTAAACAATAAAAAGAAAGAAGAAGACAATGAAGAAATCGTGAACCACCCAACCTTATTTTTCGACGTTTGGCAAACGACTGAAAAGGTGGTCGTTCTCGAAAGAGAAGTCGGCATCTTTTCCTGGCTGTGGGACAGTCGCCGTTTGTCGGACTCTCTTAACGGGCGGTACGCTAACTTTTTGTTCCTTTCATTTTCAATCGTTTTGTTTTTCTGTTGCTCCGAATGGGCAGCATCGGTGGTCAGTCGCCTCTGCTCCGCTTTTAGATCATCCTTTGACTTATTGACAACTTTTGCTGGCAGTGGGACATTCTGCTCAGAATGGGCAGCATCGGTGGTCAGTCGCCTCTGCTCCGCTCTTAGATCATCCTTGGCCTTCTTGACAACTTTTCCTGGCGGTGGGACCACCATGTGCTGAAGTAAACGACGAAAGAGTAGGCGCAAAAACTAACGGACCTGGTCTCTACAGTGCGTCGCTGGCACTGCCACGGTCGGCCATAACGACTTTTGGCTTGCTACTTTTCTTCATCCAGATGGCTGTATGCTAACACTGCTACAAGTGTATTTCAAAAATGAGCCCCGACCCCGCAAAAGAGCAGAATTTAGTCAACGCATCGCTGTCTTCAAACCACCGATTTTTGTTTCTTTTATATATATTCATGACTTTTCCTCGTTAGAGTTGTCAATGATTAGGCCATAGTCCTACCTTTTTGCCAAAAATTTTGAATAGGTCTTGGAACGGCATATGTTTATTCCAATGCATTTTTCACCTATACTGGTGCTCCAATAGTGTGACCTTAGCTGTGTACTCCTGTACACTTTACTTTTTTGGAATAGCCATCATATTTAAAAATGTATGTATTTACTGTATGTATTTACTCTTCAAGAATCGGGTATACAAATAAAATCGAATTACGGAGAATATTTGTCGTATGCATGTGTAACCGCACACACGATACTACGAAACCGACTTGAAAAGAAAAAACAAAAAAATTCTTTTTCGGCACAGCTGCCATGTCGCCACTTATAACTCTATGTTTATTCACCCAGTGTACGCTGAATACTCTAAAGGAAAATATTTGCAACGCCAAGTCAATTGCCGTTGTTCATTATTTGTAGACATACATATTTAGATGTTTTCAATCAATTCTTTTTTTTTGGGTCAGACTTCTTCATAAAGTCTCAAGTTTGGAGGAAGGGTATGTGAGCTCAGAAGCAACACAAAAATGACAAACGTCTCAAGCGCTAAAAATGAAAACGCACATGAAGTAGAGTATAGGTACACGCATTGCCATCATGTATGTACAAATGTGTCACCGCACAAAATATACTACAAAACGAGAAGGGACGTGTGAAACGCTTCTTACGCGTCACAACTTTTATACCCGGCACTCAGGACTACATCTAGATGTAGAAAACATCTAACCACTAGATATCGTTCACATTACAGAACACGTAGTAAAAAGCCTACTAAATAAAATGCATCAAAAAAATTGGATCAGTTAATGGTATTCTCCAATTTATGAGATATTTAAAACAGCAATAAAATTGGTACTTTTCCCTGCACATTCTGTGCAATAATGACCGCTAGGTTTCACAGCAGATTTTTCGAAAGTGGCGCCATCTATAAAAATGTCTTATACGCAACTTTGATGGTCATTCTTTTTCTAATACAGAGCTTTAAGAACCGAGTCTTGGCTTTAACTTTTAAAAATTAGCTTTTGGCCACGGAGGGACGGACCCTCCTCGCAACCAATTCGGAATCAAAATCTCGAAATAAAACGCCAAGTGCTGCTGGTTCGACCGAGTCGGAATTCAAATCAATTTAATCTCTTCTTCTTTTCGATTTCGATATTCACCTATTAGATGCATGTTCTTCCTCTTTCTCTATCGTATTCACATATTACATGTATGTTCTATAGCAACAAACTTCTGTGAGTATGTCGTAAATGCAACAATTCAATATCTTAATGCTACAAATTCATTTTACTTATACAAAATACTAATTGCTCCCGGCCATAAGCCCTTTTGCGCTAATTTGGCGTAAACTGCCACCAAAACTGGTCATTGGGACAATAGTGCATCTGCACCTCAGCGGTGTTTTGTCAAATTTTAAATTTTTTCTTCATCTGTCATCTACATCTACAACACTTCTCACACCAACACGCTTGCGGCAGAGGCAGAGGCAGCGCCCTCTCACAAAAAAAAAACAAATATAAGCTGCGGGACGGGGTGGGTTAAAAGTCGGAAGAGTCATCGGCAGGGGGAGGGCAGAGGCAGGGGCCGAGTGAAGCAGAAGCAGAGTGTGAGTGAGAGAATGTAAAAAGAGCAACAAAAGCTGCGGGACAGGGTGGGTTTAGCCACTGGAAATTAATTTCTCCATTGTGGCTATAATAATGATCCGATCGGATCCCAATTTGGTGATCTGATAGATATGGCCATTCACTACGGAATGGCGTTTTTAGTTTTCTTTAATCTTGTAGATTTGGGAGGTTTTCGCCCTTTTGCGAGGGCGGAAGGGGGCGTGGCTCATTTTTTAAATACACTGGTTTTTGTGTGAGCATATAGCAGTCTGGATGCAAAATTTGGTGGCTCTAGCTCTTATAGTCTCTGAGAACTAGCCGACAAACAAGACGGACAGACAGACATGGCTCTATCGATTCGGCTATTGATACTGATCAAGAATATATATACTTTATGGGGTCGGAAACGCTTCCTTCTGTGCATTACATTCAACCGTTATTCGCACAAATACAATATACCCTATTTACTCTTCGTTAAACAATAAAGACGTACTAAGAAAACATATCATACAAAGTTTAATTTTTAAGTTTAAGTTTAAGTTTTTTTAATTAAAGAAAGTCAAGAAGAACGTCAACCCAGCCTTAAATCATTTCAAATGAAAATGAAAACTAAATGAAATAAAAAAAAATTTATATAATTATATAAAAAATGAAATGAGTGAGTTTCAAGAACGGGACAGGGTTGGTCATTAGTTGAAATAGTGCACTTGGAGGTGAATATAAATAAATATCAACCTATAAAGGGTTCCAATTATATTCGTTTACCGAGAAAAATATCAAATACAAAAGCATGTATTAATGTGATTAACAATGATGTTTATTGTTTTAAATGGGCATTAATATCATTCTTAGCTAAAGTAGATAATAACGATACAAAAATTTGTATGTAGTCGAACTTTTTAATATAAACGTAAAGGAGTTCATGGCATAAAATCGGACATAATTACTAAAAATAATAAAACATTAAATTTTACTGGATTAAAGTTTCCAACACCGGTTGAGGACATTAAACATTTGAAGATAATCATCCTAAAATTAATTTAGCTGTGTTTGGATTAGATGTGGATGATAGTTCAAAATTCGGACCATATTATTTCACCAATAATAAGAGTAGTAACCTATTACACAACACATACCTGTTACTTCTCAAAAAGGATGATAAATGTCACTATGTCTGGATTAAAACAATTTCAAGGTATCTATGGTTAGGTTAGGTTGAGGCGGCTGTCGGGGTTGTCAGAGACCCGACACACCTAGGCCGGTTTCGGCCCATTGTGATACCGCATGCTTTGTTCCCTTCTCCCTCGTAAGACCCTATTTGATCCATTATCCCATCCGGATGCCCTTATGAAGCCTGCGATCCGTCTGGGACTAATTGTAAACATGTCCGAAATGTAATTTAGAAAAGGAGCGCCCAAGTATTGGAGTCTCCTTCTACTGAGAGCCGGGCAGGAGCAGAACAGGTGTTCCACAGTCTCCTCCTCGTCCTCATCTCTACAGCTTCGACAGAAGTCGTTATATGTGGCACCCAGCCTGTTTGAATGTGTGCCTATTAGCCAGTGTCCCGTAAGGGAGCGTATGACTGAGCTGCACCTACTCCCACTGAGTTTGCAGAGCTCATCGGTGCGCTTCCTATTAATGTTAGGCCAAGTTTGCCGAGTTATGCGACATAGTGGCACAGTTTGCCATCTGTCATTTATTAGTTGTTTAAAATGTTCTTTTATTTTGAGCTTGCAGGTGGCCATTGGCATACGAATATCCTCCTTATCATTGAGAAGGGGGATTGTTGTTCCAGCTCTGGCCAGCTCGTCTGCTATACAGTTGCCTTCAATGTCCTGGTGGAACGGGACCCATATTAGGCTGATGACGAACTGATAAGCCATCTCATGAAGAGATTTGCGACAGTTTGCCACGGTAGCCGAGCTTGTTGTTATCGCATTCAGTGATTTGATTGCAGCTTGGCTATCACTATAGATATTTATGTGAGTTGCCGCAGGAAGGTATCTATAACAAAAATAAAATATTCTAAAACAACAAAATTATTACTATTACATGTTTTTATGTTTCTCCCCATATTAGATTAATCCGCAAACAATTAACGAAAAGACAGAAAAAAAGTGTATTTATTTAATACATGTCTACAACATTTTGAGGATATCAACAAACTGAAACAACATAGTCTAGAGTGTAATAGAATTATAACTAATATGCCAGAAATTAAGGATTTGATATTAAGATTTAAAAATTATAAAAAACAATTAGATGTTCCTTTTGTCGTATATGCTGATTTTCAATGTATATTAGAAGAGATACATATTAAAAGTTCAGATAATATAAATCTAGTTCAAAAACATATACCATAGGCATATAGTTATTACATAAAATGTTTATTCAATAATAACATGAATATATCGAGTATATCATGTGTGCATCACATTTTATAGAGAACATATATAGAGATTGTTTAATGTTGTATGAGAATCACTTAAAATCAATTATATCATTAATTCCATTAACAATCGGACAATTAAATTCCTTTAATTTAGCACAAAAGTGTTGTATATGTGAAAATGTATTAACCGATGAAAACGATAAAGTTTTAGATCATTGTCATTTAACAGGTGAATATAGAGGTGCAGCTCATAACAAATGTAATCTAAATTATAAATTACCAACATTTTTTTCCAAATTTTATACCCGGTACTCGAAGAGTAAATAGGGTATATTGGTTTTGTGCGAATAATGGTTGTATGTAACGCACAGAGGGAAGCGTTTCCGACCACATAAAGTATATATATTCTTGATCAGCATCAATAGCCGAGTCGATAGAGCCATGTCTGTCTGTCCGTCTGTCCGTCTGTCCGTCCGTCCGTCTGTCCGTCTTGTTTGTCGGCTAGTTCTCAGAGACTATAAAAGCTAGAGCCACCAAATTTTGCATCCAGACTGCTATATGCTCACACTGAAACCAGTGTATTTTAAAAATGAGCCACGCCCCCTTCCGCCCCCGCAAAAGGGCGAAAACCTCCCAAATCTACAGTTTTGAAGATAAAAGAAAACTAAAAACGCCATTCCGTAGGAAATGGCCATATCTATCAGATCACCAAATTGGGATCCGATCGAATCATTATTATAGCCACAATGGAGAAATTAATTTCCAGTGGCTAAACCCACCCTGTCCCGCGGCTTTTGTTGCTCTTTTTACATTCTCTCATTCACACTCTGCTTCTGCTTCACTCGGCCCCTGCCTCTGCCCTCCCCCTGGCGTTGACTTTTCCGACTTTTAACCAAGAGTCGGTTTTTAACGCTCTGTAATAGAAAAAGAGTCACCATCAAAGTTGCGTACAAGAAATTTCATAGATGGCGCCACTTTCAAAAAATTTGCTGTGAAACCTATCGGTCATTATTGCACAGAATGTGCAGACCATTGGACCATCAAAGTTGCGTACAAGAAATTTTCATAGATGGCGCAGCTTTCGAAAAATTTGCTGTGAAACCTATCGGTCCAAGAATGTACAAATTTTATTCCTGTTTTAAATATCTCATAAATTGGAAAATATTAACTGATCCAATTTGTTTGATGCCTTTTATTTAGTAGGCTTTTTACTACGTGTTCTGTAATGTGAACGATATCTAGTGGTTAGATGTCTTCTACATCCAGATGTAGTCCTGAGTGCCGGGTATAAAAGTTGTGACGCGTAAGAAGCGTCTCACACGTCCCTTCTCGTTTTTTTTGTGTGCAGGCGCTGCCTCTGCCTCTGCCGCGAGTCTGCAGTGTGTGGGTCTAGGGAAGGGCGGCGAGCTAAGTCTATATAGTCTATATAGCTTAGCAAGTCATTTAAAAGATATAAATTTATGTACAGTAAAATCATTTTTTGAGAAAACTAAAGAATTTCAATTGGTGAAACGTAAGGGTATATTTCCCTTTAGCTATTTAAATTCGGTTGAACGATTGAAAGATACACAATTACCAGTGAAAAGTTCTGTTATCAATTGACTGACAAACATTTTTCTCAAGAGAGTTATGAGCATGCACAAAACGTATGGAAAGTCTTTAAATGTAAAATTGTATTAGATTATTTATTATTATATTTAAAGATAGAAGTGCTTTTGTTATGCGACATTTTTGAGAATTTTAGAAAAGTATGTAAGAAAATCTATAATTTATTATATGGATATGCTATGTCACAACCTATTCCATATACAAATTTTAAATGGTTAGAACCAGATGTACAAGAAGAAGAAGAAAATTTCAAAAATTTTGATTTAAGCACATGTGCGAATGATTTACCAATTGGTTATATCTTAGAGGTTGACTTAGAATACAATGAAAATTTACACAACAATCATAATGATTTACCATTTTGTCCATAAAACAAAAAGAATGAAAATATACAACAATCAAAATTGATTGCCGATTTAACACATAAGTATAAATATGCAATTCACCAAAGAAACTTACAGCAATGTATTAAAAATGGAATGATGTTAAAAAATATATCGACTGTAATAATTATCATCGAACATTGGCTGTTAATGAATTTGAAAACAATTTTTTTTAACTTTTAAACAATGCAGTGTATGGTATAACTATGGAAAATGTGAATAAGAGAAAGACAATTAAAATGATATGTAGTTGGGAGAGTAGAGGTAGAAAATTAGGAGCTAGAGCACTTATCCCAAAATTTAATTTCTGTAATGCATTACAATTTACTGATGAAATTTTTGCAATACAAATGAAAAAGTTGAATGTTGTTTATGATAAACCTGTTTACATCGGTTTCACCGTACTAGAATTGTCGAAATATAAAATGTACATTTTCACTATGACTATATGATACCAAAATATCGTGAAAACATCAACTTAATGTATATGGACACTGATTCTTTTATCTATGATATTAAGACTATAGATTTTTATGATGACATTCGTTGTGAAATTTATCAACATCAAGATAATGTTTTTGATTTAAGAATGTTAAAAAAAAAAAAAAAAACGATAACAGAGGTTAAAAAAATAAAAGGAGTGAAGGCTAGAGTAACTTCAAAATTAAATCTTACTGATTTTCGCGAATGTTTGTATAAAAAACAAAAACAAATTGGAACAATGTACTTCTTTAAGACGAAATTACATCAAATTTATACACAAGAGTATACAAAAGTCATACTGAGTTATTTGGATGATAAGCGACTTATAAAAGATAATAATACAGACACTCTTGCATGGCGTCACAAAGATATACCTAAAACCATATAAAAAGACGGTTATATAGACTAAAATAAAAACATAAAATTTGAATTGTAATGTTTTGTTTTTATATATTTTATTTTTCTTAAATCAAAATTTTAAACATAAATGTCCACAATTATATGTATTGAATTTTTGTTCATTTCTCTAATTATATTCAAAAGGTGGCTTTAGATAATTCGCAATTGGTTGCATGTGGTTGAAAATCTCCAAAACTATCAAAGTATTCCTTATAATTACCATTTTTAAAATATGCTACCCAATGTGTACCACTACCGCTTTGAATATCTAAATTTAATACTCTACATTCGATTACCCATGGTTTCTTGGGTAAACGATCACGCATTAAAACACCGCGAAAGTGTTTAAAATGTTGATTCCCAAAATCAATTAAATCAAGTCGTTTGGGTAGCAAATCTAATCGTTTTTTTTAATATGGCTTATAAAATAGTCCATAGCCTTTCTTATATGGCTTCAAGAAAAGTCCCTTATCCATTGCAATTGATTCCATATATCGGTTATGTCGCCTCGCCTCAGATAATTGTTCTTTTTCATTTTTTACATCATTTATGGCTTTAACAATGAGTAGCTTGCTCATCCACCACTTGCAAGACCACCAAGTGCCGAAATTGCCGTAAAAAAAAAAGGGGGGGGGGGGGGGGGGCTGGTGTTGTAGATGTAGATGACAGATGAGGAAAAAATGTAAAATTTGACAAATAACTGCTTAGGTACAGATGTAGTACTGACTGCCGGATATAGAAGTTGTGACGCGTAAGAAGCGTCTCACACGTCCCTTCTCGTTTGTGCGAGATTTGTCATCAATGTGTGTCTATCTACATACATATGTCTAGATATGTACATCTTCATCATTGCTCAGACCAACACGTCCTTTTACCTCGCTCTTATCCGACAGAGGTCGCAAACGGCACAAGGTATGATGATCCGATTATTGACTGATTCACCAGTCTGAGAAATATGGTTTTTCTCTACGGAACTTCGATTTTGGTTTTCTCGAATATTTTTGGTTGCCACAGATTTTCTTCATTTTGGTGGCTTAGATAAAAAATGTTGTTTCTCAAATCCTATGGTCTCTCAAAACTAGGCGACAAACATAACTAACGGACAGACAGGCATGGATTCGGCTATAAACGCTGGTCAAGAATCCATACATGGGGTCGGAAACGTTTCCTTCGCACATTACTTCGGCTACAAATCTAATATACTCCTTAACTTTTCGAGTACAGGGTATAAAAAGTGACACCCAGAAGGAGCAAGAGGAGTAGAAAAATCAGTCGCAGGGACAGGAGCAAAAGTTGCAGGAGGAGCAAGAATGTAAAGAAAGTGGAGGAGCAAGCCAAAAGCTCACTTTGCAACACAACAAAACACTTCCGAAGGGCAATAATAACAAAACATTAGGTGCGAACAAAAGGAGCTAGCAAATAGACAAACATGCCAGGAGGTCGAACAAAGCAGAGGATACAATGTAACTAACGCCACGAAATGGCGGGATTCAGTTTGATTGGGATTGGTATTGGTATTGAAGACGGAAATGGACTTGAAAATGGAGATGATGCTGGACTTGTGGTTTTATCTGTAGTTGTTGTGGTTGTGGTTGTTGTTGGGGGAGGTCCACACACAAAGCTCAAAGCAAACACAATGCGAAAAAAGGTTATCAAACAAGAAATTCTATTAAAACTTTTTCACTTTTCGTTCTAAATGTGCTCTCGTCGCTGTCTTTCTGTCCCTGTCCCTGTTCTATACGTAAGTGTTTGATTCAAAAGCCAAATATGCCAATAAATAATTTACTATATACACTTACATACAAACACCGTGCCACACAGCGTCTCTTTCCCGCATACTTAAAGCGCATTAGCCTTCACGGAGTCCGAGTACGAGAGCCATGCACGAGAATATAAAGAAATCTCTTGGGAAAGAGACAAGGCAGCGGCTGCACTGGAGATGATAGGCGCCGATGAGAGAATGCTTAGGCCATGTGGGTGTGGGTGAATGGGACTCGGTAGGGCATCGGGCACCGGACAAGACTTTGGCATACCCTTTGAACAAGATTACATATCGACAGATGTCGCCTGGGTGTTTGTCTTGGCGGCTAGTCGGTTGGATCCACCCTGCTGACAGTAGCCAACGGCCGAGACAGCCCAGGCAAAGGGCGAGTTGTCTGCGAAAGTGTAATCTATGGCCCAGACCACTGCAGGCTATTTGTATTAATTTGTTGTTGCCGACTTTGTTGTCGGCGGCGCCCTCGCTGCTATTGAATATGAAGTGTCCACGAAGCTGCAGCGTCGAAAAAATTATTGGAATTTGTCTCTGCGGCTGCTGCTGATGCCGAGAAAGTTCCTGAAAAGAGCCTGTTGGGAAGCAGCTGGCTCCTTGGTATCCTTTTCTTAGTGGTGCATCTCTTTCCACCCATACCTGCATCTTCCTATTGGTGCTCCTCCTACGTGGAAGATCGATAGAGTTTCGCTGTTGTCTAAGCCAAACCTCATGCCGAGCTTAATCGCTTGGAATTAACAAACAAATTGGAACGTTTTTGTCTACCAGTGAGTGTTTTATGTACTCAAAGAAAACCTTTACTTATGTTACCATTACTTTATGTTATTATGGAACTTTTGAGAGCAAGATAGCGAATCAAACGAAGGTGAAAGTGGGCAAAAATGTTTCTGCACGGGATCGAACCAGGGGCCTTACGCGGCCTCTGAACCTTGTAGCCAGAGGCGAAACACAGGAGTGATCTGTCCCTGGAAATACGCACAGCATCGGTGGTTCAGTGGTAGAATGCTCGCCTGCCACGCGGGCGGCCCGGGTTCGATTCCCGGCCGATGCAAATCATCTCAACTTAATTTTTTTCTTCTACTTACTTTTACATATAATTAACTAAGCTTTATAATACAAAGGAATAAAATAAAAAGGAATGTTCACCCACTGACTTAAGGCTTCTAAGATTCTTTTATAATATTATATGTTTTATTTTTATACCCGGTACTCGAAGAGTAAATATATGTGCCTCCTCGTTTTATTTTGGGTTGAAGTATTTTTCTTTGCTCGATTTACTCTGATTTTCTTATCAGTTTGTGAGCTACCGTTTAGGGTCAACAGCAGCATATCATGCATAAAGATAAGGTACTGGCCTAAAAAGAAAATCATGTTGCATGCACTTATGCAACATAATTAAATTGTTGCGATTTTAAAAATAGTTTAACATTTTACAACGAAAGTGCTGCCATGGAAGGCTAAAGATTTGAAAGCACTACTTTTTCTTCCTGCTGTCGTAGTGTCGGATCCATATCCAGTCAGTTCATCCAGTGGCCGCTTTTCAGTGTCCATCATCCTGTCTCCGCCTTTCGCAGTGCGGCGGCGGCGGCGGAGATAGCTGTTAAGCGAAGCACATCGGATAGCCCCGCCAAGAAAGAATGGAAAACGGAAGGAAAACTTGCAAAGCTTTTCATCCAATTAGAAAGCCTAGTTTCATTGTTAATTGCTCCATCAGAGCATCTGTGGAGGGGTTCGGTGGAATGGGGAAACACACTTCATCGTAGGAACTTAACTTTACCCTTGTCCCCTTCCACCATCCTCTTTTAATTCCTTTACTTCGGGAATTCTCTTTCTCTCTCTCATGCCGCATGCCCAATGAGTTGTAATTAACTTTATCCGAAAATCTTTGCCGCCGCAACGGTCGAGTGCTGTTCGTGGCTTGGGGAAGGAACTTGACTACGGATGAGGCTGAGGCATCTGATGGCTCGTTAGGCCGCATCCGAATCAAGGCGAGTAGAGTCGAGTCTCATCTCATCTCTGTCTCTGTCTCTTCGCACTGTCCAAGTGTTGGCGTTTTTATTGAGTTAAGAAGCTGAAGTTATGCAAAGATGCCCTAATTTATGACCGCTGGTTAGTGTGGATGCGAGTGCGAGTTGGATGGTTAGTGGGACCACATTCCAAGTGTCTTCCATTTGCCATTGGCAGGGCGACAGTGCGTGGTCGGTTGCCACGCGGCAGACACACTTGAAGTCTCCTCCAACGACACCTCCAGCCTGCTGCCTCCTACCTTCCCCTTCTGTGTTTGCTTTTATTTGTTTTACTGTCTGCTGCGGATTGGCTTGACTTGGCTTTGGCGTTGGCTACTGGTTTCTGCTCCTTGGAGAAATGTTGTTTCCTGATTATTTCTGTAATTGTTGTTTAAGTTGTTGCGGCTACATTGGCGCACTTCCTTCCGCTTTGCCTTGTGCGGGTGTGCGCTTGGCTGCCGTTTTCGAGCGTGATTTAATTGAAATCAATTAGCGGTAATGAGTGGTCATTAAGCTGGCTTAGTGCTCATCGCCCCCACCCCGTATTTAGCCCTTGCCCAGACACAGCCACGGCGTCAGTTCATTTCCTTTCCTTTTTGTGGCACTTGGCCAATGCTAATGCGGAACTCCATTCCAGCTTTAGACTTTGGACTTTGGACTGTGAATTGGAATGGAGTGGACTTGAAGTGCGTTGAGTCGATTCGTTACAAGTTTTTTGTTCAAGCAGACCCAAGGGACATGTGAAGACAAATATTTAAACAGAATTTAATGCAAATTGAACACAAAGTTTGCTAAATATATTTCAATTAGACAGAGTGGCAGCAGAAGGAGCAATCCACTAACAATAACAAATTAACTGCTCCACATGCAAACGAGGCACCTCCTCCCTGGAGTGGGCATTCCCCATTCAGAGTTTCCATTTGCTGCCATGGCCACTGCTGCGTCCAGCAGTTCACATATTAAATGAAGGCATAACATTTTGCCCTCCACAAAACGCAACCAAAAGTATTTCTGCCACACAGCCACACGCTCTGCCTCCCGCCTCCTTCCTCCTCCTGCTGGAAGAGAACATTGCGAAAATGGCGGATGAACAGTTGGTTGGTCGCACTTAAAAGTGCATGGCCGCTGGGCGGTAAAAAGGGGTGGGAAAGGGGCAACTTTTTAACTGGGTTCTTAGCATTGCCCACGACACTCTTCCCTGGCCCCGTTTTGCACCGGGCGGTTGGCTCAGTGTTTGCTCCACTTGGCCAAAACGCTACATCCTTTGCTTTGTCGCTGTTCCTGCTGTTGGCTCTTTTTACTTTCTTTTCTTTTCCTTGTGCTAGTTTTTATACCCAGTACTCGAAGAGTAAGTAGGGTATATTGTATTTGTGCACAAAGTTAATGTATGTAACACACAGAAGGAAACGTTTCCGACCCCATAAAGTATATATACTCTTGATCAGCATCAATAGCCGAGTCGATAGAGCCATGTCTGTCTGTCCGTCTGTCCGTCCGTCTGTCCATCTGGCCGTCTTGTTTTTCGGCTGGTTCTCAGGGACTATAAGAGCTAGAGCCAGAAAATGTTGCATCCAGACTGCTATATGCTCACACTGAAACCAGTATATTTCAAAAATGAGCCCAGCCCCCTTCCGCCCCCTAAAAAGGGCGAAAACCTCCCAAAGCTACAATTTTTAAGATAAAAGAAAACTAACGCCATTTTGTAGGGAAGGACCATATCTATCAGATCACCAAATTGGGATCCGATTTGATTATTATTATAGCCATAATGAAGAAATCAATTTGCAGTGGCTGAACCCCGCAGCTTTTGCTGTTTTTTTCACATTCTCTTTCACACTCAGCTTCGTGTAGTCAGCGACCTCTGCCTCTGCCGCGAGTCTCCAGTGTGTGGGTTTAAGAAAAGGGGGCTAGCTAAAGGAGCGTGTTGGTGTGAGAAGTGTTTTAGATGTTGATGTAGCGATAGATGAAGAAAAAATTTAAAATTTGACAAAACACCGCTAAGGTGCAGATGTAGTACTGAGTGGCGGGTATAAAAGTTGTGACGCGTAAGAAGCGTCTCACACGTCCCTTCTCGTTTTTTTTTTTTAACTGTTTTGCTGTTTATTGCAAAATTACACAAAAACAATGCACGCTGATGAAGACGACGACGGCAGCAGACGCAACTGCGAGAGGCAGCAGGCAGCAAGCAGCCCGACGATGATGTCGAAGAGGCAACGGCAAAGGCAATGGCAAAACCAAAAGCAAAAGCTCCAAAACAAAAGAGAGATAACGGTGATGGCATGGGGGAGGTGTAGAATATGTGCACGTGTGTGTGTGTGTGTATGTGTGTGTGGGTGTGTGTGTGTATCAGTGCAACTGCATGCCAAAAGGAGCTGCAGAAGAAGGGAGTGGGTGAGCTTGGTGGAGGCGTGCGAGGAGGCAGCACAAAATAAAAACTTTCCAAAATGGGAAAACTTTTTTCTTCAACGAGGACAACGCAGGACAACCAGCAGCAACGGCCATCGGACCTGCCTGACGCAGGGCGATGTGCCTGGAACGGGGGGGAAAATGCCAGTAACGAGGCAAGTTGAAAAATCTTTATTGTGTATCAAACCATTTGTATTAATTAGAAGCGGCAACGGCAGCAAAATAATTACAACAATGCAAAAGGAAACCAAACCGAAAAACGACGTCCAACAAATGGGGCGTAAGAGGGGGTGGTGGCACGACGGCACGGACAACAGCAAAACAATTGCCACGGACTACTAGTAGTCCGTGCTGCAGCAAAAAATATTTCACTGCGCGATGAGGCAACTACCACTGGGCATGTAAATAAATATGTGTGTCTGTGGAGGGCAGTCGACCTTTGCACGCCGATTGTGTAATCCAAACTGTCGCCAAAGTGGAACGAGCACAGTTGTCAAAGTGGAAGGGGAATGAATACCTGGCTGCCACAGGAGAAGCCAAGGCCAATTAGGTAGCGTTGGGCAGACGAAACACGAGCAGAAAGACTTGGGGAGCAGAAAGCAATGCAGAAGAAGAGCCGACAGATAACCAGGAACCAGCAGCAGCAAGTCCGAGGTACATAAAAGTTCCTCTGATTGAATACGAACCAAGGTTGCAGCAAACGTGGAGGAAATATGAGAGACAGAACCAGAACCAGGAGTGATAATAAACTTATTTATTGCATAGTTTATGCACTGAAGATATCACTCATACGACATGGGTGTCGCACATTTAACATGCATCCACCATCCACCATCCACCATCCAGCCTGGCATAAAATGCGATACGGCGAGTGGAAGTTGCAAAGGATGGGGACAGATACTCGTGCCAGTTACTGCGGCACACACTTATAGTCCTCGCACAAGCACTCCACACCCTGCATCCTCTAGCGGGGACATGTGTATCGACTAGAAGACGCACGATATACTATAACTACAGAAATATAAGTAGGTACAAGCATAATGCGATCGTAAAAAGGCTTTTCATTGCGAGCATAAAGTATTAAGCTACTTTGCAGCATCTTTGCATGCATTACCGAGGGGATAATACACAGACAAACGTCACAGGACACCCAAAGAACACTCTCAACTGTCCTCCTTCTGCTCTCTGTCTCTCTCTCTCTCTCTCTCTCTCTCTGTCACATACCCACCAGCACGTATCCTTCGTCCAGATTAGTAGACACACATGCAGTGGAGTACAAAACGAACTCCCGGCTCCCAGCTCCCAGTCTCTGCCTCAGTTTGTGTCTGTAGTAGAGGCCCGGGCTCCCTTCCTTCCCTTAACCCTCCTCCGTTGAACATATTTTGGAAGTTTACGAGCGAGAATCTTTACCCAAAAGAGGACCCCGGTGTTTGTGTGCCACACAAAAAGGATTGAGCAAAAAGACAATGCGCGAAATTGAATCTCCTCCTGTCATCGCCGCTCTCTCTCTCTCTCTCTCTGTCTCTATCGTATTTGTCGTATGTATAGTAAGTTGCCCAAGAAAATTAAATTGCCATTAACTGAGTCAGTATACATGTACATACATGCATACATACATACACATATGTACATACATATGTATGTAGCTGGTGGTGGGAGACCGACGACAGGGACTTAGTCTGGGATTGCGACTCAGACTCAGACTCCAGACTATTTGCAGTCGAGCAGGAGGAGCATCATCATCATCATCAAAAAAACAATCTGAAATTTATGAAATAAACTCGGGTTTCTCTGGCGATTGCCGCACGGAAGGCTGCATTTACAAGCGCACTCGCAAGTGGCCCAAAAAGGGATATTTATTGCCATTTGCAATAGGTCCAGGCTGTGGTCACGAGCCAAACACACACACACACACAGACTCAATACTTTGAGGCAAGAGATAAATTCACGGTTTGTCATTCATATACATACATATGTGTGTACATCTTTATGTACATCTCTTTGTGTGTACGGATCTGTGTATACATAAATACATTTTTGTTTCGCGACTTTAGTCCGGCTCGAGGACTCACTCACTCTCTCTCGCACATACATGCGTGCAACACAGACAAGGACACACGCTGCTGCTGCTCCGTTGTACGGGCCACGCCGTGCCCAGACCGGGGGCCGGTGGCCGGTGACATTTTCGTTTTGGCATTTCGCATGCAATTTGCAGTTCATTGATTCGGAAGTTTTCCCATTTAACTTAAGCCTCTTTAACAATCCTATTGACGCAAACTTCTACTTACCGCTGCCACAGTGCCACAGTGCCACAGGCTGGCTCCTCATGCCACCGATACTGATATTCCTGTAGCTGGTAGCCAGCAGCCAGTAGCCATTGCCAAACTCCGCCGCCGCTTCAGGTGCGCCGCCTCCGCATTTGATTGCCGTCCACCTAAGAGTCCACTTAGACGGACCATCTGTTCAGTCAGTGAAGCACTCGAGCATATGGCCAATCCTTTCCCCCCTGTCCGCGCATTGCCATTGCTTGATAATTATAATAATGTCAATGGACAGCGAAACGGAGGCTGAGGAGGCTGAGGAGGCTGAGGAGGCAGACAGACAAATGGACAATGGCCATCTAATTGACATCGCTGCTGGACTCCAATTATCTTGCTCTCTCCCTGTCGGGGCTGCTGAATCTGAGGCTCTACGTCTCTGAGGCTCAAAGTAAAATTCCCCCCCTCTCCCCCTTTACCAAATTGATTTCCTGAATGAAAGTGAAACGATCTCCTAGCTGGCTGAACTTTCGAGGCTCCCATGAGTTCCATTTAAATGATCATCAGAGAGAGAGAGAGAGAGAGAGCCATGGGAGGCCGAGGTCGGCGGCATCAGCATCAATGAACCGCTGCCCATGTGCAGCAAGGATTCCCCCGAAACTGGCTGCAGCCAAAGGTTGGATATGCGCCACCAACCCAAACCCCCCTTGCAGTACCTGGAAGTGCCGCTTCCAAGGACAGGTGCAATGTGCAATCTTTTGGTATTTTGTTGGCTTTGCACATTTGGCGTAATGCCAAAACACAATAAATAAAAAAATAAAATGTAGAATGGTGCAGGGGCAGCGGGAAAGCAAAACCACTGCGGCAGACGGCGAAAACACACAAAAAGACAATGCAAACTCAACACCTAAGGATGCCAAACACTTAAAGACGCGGCGACGGCGACGGCGGCGACGGCGGCGGCGGCAGGCGCCCCATCGACTCCAGAGCTGGAGTGAGTGGGAGGGTGCACCATGACGAGGATGCTCTGGGCCCGCAACCCACCATCTCCTTGGAGTCGTCAAGCCTGGCATCAGGCTCATCCTCATCCTCAGCATCGTGTCTGCGGAGCAGCCAGGACGACGTGCATTCATTCAAATCGACTTGCAGCTCTCGACTGGTGCTCCCTTTTTTTCCTCCACTGTTGTCTTTACAAAGGGAATTCATTTTAATGTTAAGGAAGGGACGGAGGGTACGGGACTTGGCTATGGCAGGAAGCGCTTGGCTGGCAGAGGGTCCGGGACGTAGCCGGAGACGGAGTCAAAGTCAGAACGAGTCGATTACTTCTGCGTGTGGCGCGCCAAGATGCGGCTGTGCCTGTGCCTGTGCCTGTGCCTGTGCCGGTGTCTGTGCTGTTTGGCTCCACGGATACGGATTTAAACGGCCAAAGTGCAATCCACAAACACAACAGGGCCAGAGGACAACAGACAGGATACAGAAGACGGTGCAACGCCGGCATTCAAACGCACAGCTAGCGCCCAACTCTGGCCCAGGCCAGAGTCTATAATTTCTGTTGTGGTTCCTGTCTATTGTCTTACCATTGCACCTCCCTCCCTTAGTGGCCCTATCCACCAGCGGTATCCTTCTCCAAGGGCAGCCCAGTACCCGAACCTTCCAGGGAAATGAGCCATTCGCGTGAATTACTTAAAGAGGATCCCAATCCCAGTCCCTTTCGTGACTGCCATCCCTCCTTGGTGGAGCTCATTTGACTTTTAGGTATTCCCTACAATTCTCGCCGTTCTTTAAGCTGTCCCGCACTTTTCTTTTGTGGAGCTTGAATGCCAGGTACAATGGTGGCATGTGGCATCAATCGGAGTTGCAGCTTAGCTGCGCTCCAGGACCATGCGGTTACAACAATGCTGCGAACAACAATTTGAGCAATTTATTTGAAGCCTGGGTAAGGGTAATTTGTAAGGGTATCTACACATGTCCAGCGGTGTTTACGTCCCATACCCTCACACAAGGGTCTGACAGGGGTCTGAGCTGCGATCTGCATAGATTTCTCCTCTGTCCTGAAAGTCATCGATGGTAGATGATCAATAAAACCAGCAGAATACGAAACCTAGATCCCTTGACATACCCATGGGGCAAGAGATCTTGAAGGATCTCCTAAGAGCTCTTCAGAAACACCTCGGAAACTGCGCGAATTCAGGCGCATCTCACAGCAGATATCCAAATGTCAGTCTGTCAAGACAAATTCGAAATGAAAATAACAAAAACGATTCATTTGAACAAATTTAATCGAATATCTTATCAGTGGAGTGAAAGCTCTGCAGGTCTGCAACTCGATTCGAGTGAAAGCTTTCTCCTGAGCGGAGATCTCAAAGCGCCTGCGTCTGGCAGTTTGAGTTTATCTCAAAATTGTGGGTGGCGCCAAATGCTGCTAGATACGAGTCGTTTTTCAGTGGATTTTATGGTTTTAAGTACTATTTCTATTTCTACTTTGGCACTTTTGGCAGTGTATTTGACTGTGTGGCATACGGAGTTGGCTGCGGGTGGCCGGCAATTCATTTCAATGCCCGTCAGAATGGCGGTTAAAAGGGTATTCAATTTTAAATTTGCCGCCAAGCCTGTCGGCGTAATGCACTAACTCGTGCAGGAATGTGACCGCCCAATTCCACTCACATATCGCACAAATATGCCGATGGGGTATGTTATTTTTTAAATAAAAAAATCATTCACTTGCGGAAAATTTGAGGCTGGCGGACATGTGCCAATATGCATCTAATTATTATTTATTGAGTTTTATTTTGTTGTTTAAAAAATAATCATTATTGATTGAATAGTGAAGTATAAGACAAAATGAATCATTACGTTGTGAATATTTCGACAGTTATTTTGACAATTATTCATTATCGTATAATATCTTTAATACCACTTATAATGATTACCACCCTGGTTTTTTGTAGTAAAGATGAAGTTGGGCTTCGATGAGTATTTACTGCTTTAATAGAGCGAGGCTCAGTGGGCTAAGCTTGCTTGTTTATTCGGTATATTTACGGTATATTTTTAATACACAAAAGGTATATTTCGCGTGGTTCTGAGGGTATGGCGGTATATTTGATCGATAAGTCCGCGGTCACACTGACCACAAAATAAACACAAAATAAATCACAAAAATAAAACAAAAGGCGCAACATTTAGCTGCATTTGCGAACGAAAAACTAACGAACGCGGCAAACTTTACAAATCAAAATGTTGTGCAAAAAGTGGGAAAGCGCATAAGCCAGCGCAGCCGCTACAGGAGAGCGCCCTTTTCCATTGAGACGCAATTATGCAAGTTGCAGCAGCCGTAACAACAGCGCCAGCAGATCTAACTGTACTCGCGTTGCTGCTAGTGGTTGGCGGTGGAGTTGGAGGAGGTGCAACAGTTGCTGGACAATTCGCACGGCGCCCCATCGGCCAACAAGGGCTGGAAAAGGACCGGCAAACGGAAGGAGAGCAACAAACGGAACGCAATTGAACGGTTGGGCCACGAGCCTTTTTTTTTTTTTTCCATCGCCTACAGATTTAACCATATTGTGTTCTCTCTGCCACTTACAGATATGACTCAAAGACATTCCGAACCATTTTACATATCGCCCAGGCTATTCGACAACAGGCGCCTCAAGCGACGCCGTGCCAAGTGGATGGAGCGCCTGCGTGAGCACCAACTGATATGCAACGCCGAAATGCGCGCCCAGGCGCTCGCCTCTAAGACTGAACGTGGCAGGCGGCAAAGGCATAATTTAGCCACCGCGACACTGCCTGCAGATGTAACTATCGATTTGCTGTCAGACGACGACGACGAAAATGGCAACGGCAACGACGTCAACGCGATTGTGAAGCCGAGGCCATGGCCGGTGCCGGCAGGTGCGTCATCAACGTGCAACAGCCTGTTTATGCATCAGCCGAACTTGCTGCTTATACCGGCAACCACAATCAGCATGCATCACCAAGACGGCAGCGGCGGCGGCAGGGGACATCACACACAGCGCAGGCCCCCAAAACACGGCGTCATGCGGCAGGGAAATGCAGCGACAACGACATGCGTGCTAGGGAGGGGAAAATCCACTGCCACTGCTACCGCCACGTCCATGCACTCACAATCTCTGACTGAAAGCATACTGATAACCAGTGACGACGAGAACAACGACAATGACATCGCCAAGTATGTGCGCAGGCAGCACTCGATGCGCTCGCCCCCGCCGCTGGCACCGCTGACGCTCTCAGAGACCGTCGAGGAGGTAACCGTGTCGCTGGTGCCGCGCAATACCACCACTGCCAATTGCCAGGCACGCCTACGACACTCACACCCGCCACACTCCGGCAACTACAAAGGCTGCAACATACCGAGAGCACCCCCGCACACAGCAACCACCAATGGCATCGGCATAGGCATAGGCAAAGGCAGAGCAAGTTGCAGCAGCAGCGGCAACGATGGATATCTGGAGGTAGATGTCGGGAGCGGGATTACGGCCACACTGCCAGACGAAACCACCGTGCACACGGTCATTGCGAATCGCATCTATGAGCTCTCGTTGAGCAAGCTGCGTGAGGGACTAGCGTCCAGCGGAGTACCTGAGTACACGCACGATTTGCTGCCGGAGCAGCTGCAGAAGCTCTCGCCAGCGCTGCGTGCCAAAGTGGCGCCTCTGGTGGCGCCGTCACCCCCCACACCCATATCCCTGAAGCTGTCAAGCGACCTCAGCATATCACTGATCTCAGACGACGACGATTGCGAGAGCAGCAACCCCAACCACGCAGCCGGAGGACTCGGAGCCGAGCTGGTCTACCCAGTGGCAGCTGCCGAGGCGCACGCGGCCGCCAAGCTTCTTAAACAGCAGCAGCCCCAGCTGTCGGTGGTGCAGCATCTGCAGTATGCTGGCGGTGGCTTTGCACCGCCCGTGGCCTTGGCACTGCCAGTGATGGCCCACACGGCGACCACATCCACGGCTCCATTACCGCGTCGCCGTAAACTGGGCTGAGGAGCGGGCCAGACAGACAGACAAAGCTGATCCGAGCCGATCCGATCCCGACCCACAACTCCCCAAAAGCCAAGCAGCCATAAATCATTCCCCCACAGCCGGACTCTCGTCACGATGTAGTCGCTGGCTCAGACTTTTCCTAGCATTTGCTAGTAGTTCAAATATAAAGTTAGTTTTTAGTATTTTCGCGCGCCCTCATGATTTTCCCAGTGTACACTCAACCCCTCGGCCAAACCCATTGAATAATATTTTGTTTCTCTCTCTCTCTCTCTTTTTCCTTCGCTCTTGCTTTCTCTGTCTTTCTCATAAATTTAAGTTTAAGCTTTAATGGAATGAAAGACGAAGAACAAAAACAAACGTACAAAAGTAGCGGAAAGAAAAGAAAGAAAAATATAAGGCAGATCCAGAGACGAGAGATTTGTTTGTTGGAAGAAAAGAAAGGTAAAGAAAATGTTGTGTAAATTAATAGGAGAAGAGAAAATAGCAGAAATTTGCAAGGAAAGAAAACAATTGGAAAAATTAACCCAATATTTATATACATATAAAAGCAAACAGAAAAACACACACACACACACAATTAGTTTTTAAGCTATAAAAGTATTTTGATTAAGCCGTAATTTGTGTGCATCAATCATGAATGATCCACACACACAAACACACACCCGAATAAGAATATATGCTTACATATGTAGGTGTCGAAGATGAGAAACTTGTATTATATTTTACCGTTCGATCCACGGCCCCGCCCCTAGATTTCCATGAAAGTAACCTTAAAATTATGAAGTGTTGATATGCTTTCACCAGCAGTTCGAGCAGCGTGTTTTAGTTTCCCCCCTAAGCAATGTAATTGGTAACATGCCAATGATTTCATTAATTATTAACCATAAAATAATATTATTTTCATCTCATCGGCAGAACTAATGTGCGAATATTTACCGTTTTCGGAAGTGCACCACATGGAAGGGCCCAACCTCAACGGCCAGGGCTGTTTGGTTGTTATACCCGATACTCAAAGTGTAAATAGGGTATAGCCACGTCTGGCTTTCCTTCCGTCTGTTCGTCCGGCTTGTTGAGCGCCGGATCTCAGAGACCATAAAAGCTTAGGGCGAAAAATGGCGAAAATCTGCTGTATGCACAATTTTAAAGATAAAAGAAAACTACAAATGTCATTCCGTAGGGAAGGACTATATCTTTCAGATCACCGAATTGGGATCAGATTCGATCATTATTAATGAAGAAATGAATTTTCAGTGTCGACCCACACCCTGTCCAGCAGCTTTTTTTTATATTTTGCATATTTAGCTAAAAGAGCGTATAATATATAAAAAATATATAAAAAAAATGTACAATGTAAAATTTGAAAAAAAAGTAGGGTACAGGTGTGCCACTGAGTACCGGGTCTCACGGGTCTAAAGCAACTATACAAGGAGGCCTCGTCGGTATCAGAGTTATTCGCTGCTTTTCCCAATTCTCGGTGCTCGTTTGCTTCAAACTTTTTCAAAATGTTTATATTTTCAAAACACAGACTACTATTATGTAGCAAACTATTAAAAATTAAATTATGAAACAATTATTATGTTTTTTTCACATTGCCTTGAAATGATTAATCAGCACACTCCATTGTCGTTGCCCTCACACTTACAGCGAGAGCCCTTTCACTCGCACTTTTCACTCGCACGTTTCCATAATTTTTTCCGACGAAACCTCCTTATATAGTTGCTTTATGGTCTCACACGTTCTTCCTCTTTTTTTTTTTGGTTTTTTCGACCCTTTTCAGCTTAAAACTTATTTCATATGAAAAACCAACAAAAGCGAGGATTTCAGTCTTTAGCTCAGTCGTCAACCATTGGCGTTTTATATACACGCTAATATTATTAAACTGGAAGTCAATTAGCGCAGTTCAGGTGAAGGTTGGAAGGTTGGAGCTACAAGAAACAATTATAAAACAGTATTTTGCTCCGCTGTTTTATTAAAGTTTTTCCACCATGTATTTAAAAAGATGGGCTTTGATAGGGTTAATATCGTTTCTTCATCGGTATATTTACGGTATATACTTTGGTATATTCCTAATCCGCTTCGAAATCTGCTTAGAATTTATTTGTTTATATTGCGGAAAGGGCCATATAAGAGGCCAGGATGAGCCGGAAACTGACCAGGGAGACGGCCCAGCAGCACTGTCTCACCTGCTTGTTGAAGCTGGACAGCGGACAGGAGCCGGATGAGTCAGCCATCAGCCAGGAGATGCAGCAACTGCTCCATCAACACCTGGACTGGCCTCTGGAGGAAGAGCTCCAGGGGGAGAAGTGGCTGCCACAGCAGCTGTGCCCGCCCTGTCGTCAAGAACTTCAGCGTTTCGAGCAGTTCCGTCAGCGGGCGATCGAGTGCCGGCTCGAGCTGCTGGATCTGCTGAAGGAGGAAGAGTGCACTGAGCCCTCGTTTGAGGTTGTGTACGAGGAGCCAGCGACTGGGTGCCAAGATGAAGAGTCGCTGCACAGTCTTGAACCACCGGAGCCGGATCCAGATCCAGATCCTATCGACAAGTCTGATGCAGAAAGACTGCCAGAAGGGGGCCAGGGACAGACAGAGAACGAGAACAAGGTGGAGAAGCGAAACTCGCGGGGCGTTAGAAACAGCCTGAAGTGCAGCCTGTGCCAGCACAGCTTCGCCCACAAGCTCACCCTGTCCGCCCACATCCGCAAAGTGCACGAGGGCAGCAAGCGGCCGTTCCAGTGCGACCAGTGCGACAAATGCTACAGCTTCATGGGCGGCCTCTACACGCACATCAAGGAGATTCATGCGACGCGCGAGCGTCGCTATCCCTGCGACCAGAACGGCTGTGATCGCGTCTACACCAGCTCCATTGCCATGCAGAAGCACAAGCGGCTGAAGCACAGCCAGAAGGAGCCGGCGCGAAAGTTCATCTGCGAGCAGTGCGGCGCCACCTTCAACCAGTCGGCCAACCTAAACTACCACCGACGCACCAAGCACCCCACCGAGGATGAGGTGGCTGCCCGGGACAGCGGCAGTGAGCAACACTTTTGCGAGCTCTGCCGGAAGCACTTCCACTCGCGCTACACCCTGCGCTACCACACCATGCAGCAGCACGGAGACCAGGAGCGCCTGTTGCCGCACGAGTGCCAGGTGTGCGGCCGTCGCATGGCCAAGAAATTCATGCTGCTGCAGCACATGCTGACGCACTCTACCGCCAAGATGCCCTGCGAGCACTGCGGCAAGCTGTTCGCCCGCAAGTTCGAGCTGGAGGCGCACATCCGAGCGGTGCACCTCAAGCTTAAACCCTTCGCCTGCAAGTACTGCTCGGAGTGCTTTGCCTCGCGCAAAACCCTGCGCCACCACGAGTACATCCACACGGGCGAGAAGCCCTATTTGTGCGATGTGTGTGGCCAGGGATTCCGGCAGCAGTCGTGCCGCAAGAAACACCGCATGGTGCACGATAAACAGGATGCTGGAGTGTCTGTCTAACAAATCAAATTTAATTAGATTAAGTCAATAAACAATAATTCTTACAGAATATTTTTGTAGTTGTTTATGATTATCGCTTAGGCTGCTGATTGGCGGGTGGATGCTGCTCTCGCTCTATGTAGACGGGCAGGTCTTCGAGCGGCTTGTAGTACAGATGCACCGCCTGGGAGCCGGCCATCATGGCCAGCATTGCGCTGGCCAGGAACTTGCTGTACTGACCCCACGACACGCCAGCTGGCATGATTCCCCCTCAGTTCTGCGACTGCTGCTGCTGCTGCTCCTGCTGAAGGTGTTGGTGGTGCTGATGCTCCTCCACGTAGTTCTTCGCCTGGCGTCGCTTAAAAGTGCTATCTGCAAGCGGAAAGTACCCAGATTAGACAGGGATAGATGCACAGGTAATCCGACATACAGAAATTCGTTTCGCCCACCGTCCAGTTGATCATGGAGAACTCAAGGGCAGCGCCCAGCACAAAGAAGAGTGGCAGGAAGCGATAGATGCCGAAGCGTCGCTTGCCGGGCCAACTGTCGAGGAGACGTCGCACGGAGCCGCTATACAGATTCATGTGTGTGGCCGCAGCGTGGGGGAATTATGTAATTTCGTGGCCGTTTTCCGGCAGCTATTGTTGGGTGGGTCTGTCTGCTGTAGCCTCTGCGGATTCAAGCATCAAACCCCTGTCGTCTGCTTTCGTAGTAACTAGTGGAAGTTCAGCAATTTAGCTGAGAATTTAAAAATTACAAAACGAGCCCATCGCTTTAAGTATATTTTCGTGCTACAACAGCTGTTAGGTTAACAGTCTGGTAGCGCCATTGAGTATTTAATTGTTAGGAATGTGGTATTTTAACACATAAAAATAACAGCGTTTGGGTTTTCTGCGCGCTTGCCAACACTGCCCGAAATAGCAAAATTAAGAACATTTGTAAACAACTTTGGCAGAAATATGATACACAGTCTGTTTATCGTTAACAGCGCGGGGTAAGTACTGTCTTAGCCTGGAACGAACAGCAAACGATTCTCAAACATTTCACCTCACCTAGCGAGGTGTTTCTCGAGAAGCACTGGCGGTCTGTCGTCTCGCGATCCGTTTGCGAATATTTTCTCGATGCTCAGCGCGCTGCACCATATGTAAGGCAGTCAACCCCCCGCGTACAGTGATTCTGCCACGTACTGAACTTAATTTATTATCAATGCAGGATGTGCCGCCGGTGATAGCCACGCCCCACTACTACCTCATCACCGTCCAACGAGAGGCCGTTTCCCTGGTGGCCGCCTGTAAGCAGGAGGTGCCGCCGCTTTTTGTGATCGAATTCCTGCACCGTGTGGTGGATACATTCCAGGACTATTTCGGCGACTGCTCGGAGACGGTGATCAAGGATAACTATGTGGTCGTCTATGAGCTGCTCGACGAGATGCTGGACAATGGCTTCCCACTGGCCACGGAGAGCAATATCCTGAAGGAGCTGATTAAACCACCGAATATACTCCGCACCATTGCCAACACCGTCACCGGCAAGAGCAAGTCCGTCCAAGCCAACGCCGAAACGAACTTCTTCCCATAGATTTAATTTTCCCTTCTCCTTTTTCATTGCAGTGTCAGCACCATACTGCCGTCGGGACAGCTATCGGCCATACCCTGGCGTCGGAGCGGTGTGCGGTACACCAACAACGAGGCATACTTCGATGTCATCGAAGAGGTGGATGCCATCATTGACAAATCGGGATCAACTGTCTTTGCTGAAATCCAGGGACATGTAAGTTCTAAAATCGAGAAACAGAAAAGCTCAAAAAGTTTGAAATTCGCCTTCTCAGATCGATTGCTGCATCAAGTTGTCGGGCATGCCCGATCTTACCTTGTCCTTTATGAATCCACGCCTCTTCGACGACGTGTCGTTCCATCCGTGCGTGCGGTTCAAGCGGTGGGAGGCCGAGAGACTGCTCTCCTTCATACCGCCCGATGGCAATTTCCGCCTGATGTCCTACCACATCAGTTCGCAGTCGGTGGTGGCCATACCCATTTACATACGCCACAACTTTTCAATCAAAACGGGCGAACAGGGACGCCTGGACCTGACCATCGGGCCGCGCAACACACTGGGACGCACCGTGGACAAAGTGAGGCTCGAGCTAACGATGCCCCGATGTGTGCTCAACTGCCTGCTGACACCGAATCAGGGCAAATATACTTTCGATTCGGTCAGCAAGACACTGTCCTGGGATGTGGGCCGCATCGATGTCTCCAAGCTGCCCAATATACGGGGATCGGTAAGATTGAATTAACTGGCGGTATATTCCCACAAAATATCTACCGTTTTGTGTCTCTCCCAAAGGTTTCCATTACACCGGGCACGACCAACATCGATGCCAATCCATCGGTGAATGTACAATTCCAAATCTCACAGCTGGCCGTATCTGGGCTGAAGGTGAATCGCTTGGATATGTACGGGGAGAAGTACAAGCCGTTCAAGGGCGTCAAATACCTGACAAAGGCGGGCAAGTTTCAAGTGCGAATGTAAAACGAATGGCGTCCATCCTGCCCTGCAACGGCAAGCCGCCTTAATTAAGTGTAAATCTTAAGCGTATTCCAAATACCTTGTTCTGGCTGTCACCCCACTATCTCAAACTATCCATCTATCCATTCAGCTTTAACCATTCCTTTCTCTGTCCATAAAAGAGCTACAGCCAACAGCCAGGCCTTCAATGTCGGTAGCTTCTTGTTGTGTGGTGTTTGGCTCGTCGCCATGTTTAAGAGCGCAACCAAAAAAAAATGGGGAATAAAAGAAGCGAGAATCGAATCTCGATACTTGACTGGAAACGTAGTTGCAATTCGGGTCGGGTCTTCGACGTGGTTTGGCGTCTCGCGGTGCGGTGTCGGGGCAAGGCAAGGCAAGGTAAGGCATGCCATGGCAACAGACAACGCAGAAATCCAATAAATTTAAATGAAAATGCAAAACTTGATTTTGCCAGTCAGCTAGCAACGCATACCGCATACATACAATTTGTATATGTATGTACAACGCTATGTGTGATGTATATAAGTGCATTATTTACTTGTATGTAATGAGCCCACAGTGGAGCCACTGGTAAGATGGACATGCACAAAGGGCACAGCTAGTTTGGGAGCTACTCAGTTTCCATGAGCATGCTCTCCCATTAGCTCTGCAAATTTCGCACTGGAAGAGATATGATGCTCGTTAAAAGCTCAGCCTTAACTGCTAAGCCACACCGAGATAGAGAATGAATGAACTTAATTTCTTAATCAGTGTTCAAGCAACTAATCTTCTTGATACTTTTAACCAAGAATGTGAGATTAAGGACAATGCCTGATCAGAATGCATCATCTGGAGTCACCACTGTCTCGTTTCTCTCACTCTCGCGGTCTGTCTCTCTCTTGTTATCTCCTCATATGGCTTGCATTTTTTTGTGTCCCGACGGAGTTGAGCCGGGAACCGGTTTCCCCATCCGTTTCAGCCGTTGCAGCTTCTAGCTTCAATTCTTCTGGGTGCGGCGTGCAACGGTAGCCAACAAGCGCCACCAAAAACGTCGAGCAAGCCAAGGCGAGGACCATAGCTTTGGCTAGACATGTTATACACACACAGATCCGCACAGACAGAGAGAGAGAGAGAGAGAGAGAGAGATCTCTTGACCAGACCAGGCCCAAGTTGACTGGTCGTTCCAGCTCCGTTTTGCTTTGACTGCATTCAAGAGGCCATTTTTCAAGCGTGGGAAATGCTTATTTGGAGCTAGGTATGCCATGAAGTTCTTTGTGGAGCGATTGGGGGATTGAGAGGGGCACAATTTGCTGCACAGCATGGAGCAGAGCATGCCCCGAAATGCTCATCGATTCTGTCGGTTTGTTGCCTAAGTCTTTCGATAGGGCCCTCCTATGGCTTCCATTCTCCACCTCCTCCATTCACTCTGCCAGCCGCAGTCGGTTCCCCACTCCCCAGTAATACGCTTCCCTCCATTAGCATTTCTGGCATTTAGTTTGCTGTTATTGATAGCACATTTCATACGGATCGATTATAAATTGTTTTCATCTGATTTGCATTTTCCACAGCCAGCGGCATAATAGACCCTCGTAATTTTATGGTAATTCTAGTGGAAAACCATTTATAGTTATTTGTAGCAATTTAAGTTACTGTAGAGCAAGCCTCATTACAAATTCTTGTTACTCGCTGAGAAACCTTAGAGATCTCACTTGCTCAACCTCTCTCACATAAGCCACACAGTCTGAAGTGTCTCTCATAGAAGCCTTATAGGGATTTCCTTCTACTTAGGGCTTCCTTTTCTCTCTGGTAAACCTCACAGATGAACTTCTGGGCTGAGAAACTTTACAGATTTAACCTTTAGACAGTAGGTTTCTACTTAGCAAAATTACAGAAATCAGCCTCAACTGGAGCTCATTGAGTTCAGAGGCAAGATCTGCGTCTTGCCATCGCATACTGTCGGCTTTTTCAGTTTATCCCAGCCAAGAAGCTCTATTTGTAACACTCTGTTAAGTGATTTCCACAGACAGCCTGCAATATTCTCCACCCATCAGCCACCAACCATCCCCATTGATGCTTTGCATTTGATCTACTTTACATTTGAAATGTTTGAGCCAGAGACCATCCAAGCTAACACACTATTGAAATACTCTTAAACATTCATTTTCGATGCGCTCTTTATAAAATAAATCACGGAAAATGATTCATTTCTTGTATTAAACATTAAGTTTCATTATGCAATAAGACTATGCAAAAAGCCTCAATGTCTTCTTGTGTCAGGCCTTTACATAAATCACTTCTAAAACCAAGTGAAGAGGAACGAGGATAGGTACACACTGGTATCTATTTAAATCGAAATAATTTCCGAATGTTTTTTGATTCAACATATCTGGTGGTCAGTTTCTTTGCATATATGGGAATTTCCGTTGAGACCAACAGCCAGTAAAAACCTATTTCCTAATGCATTTTGTACCGATATTATTTTAGAAGTTTTTAAAACTTTTGAAATATATTTAATTAGTTTTAGTTTGAGGTGCGAACCCGCTTTTAGGATTTTCTGTTTATTTTGTAAGTATCTCCTATGAGAAAGAAGTTTTAGGATCCCTAAAAAAGATTTAATATCGACTATATTGTATGTGTATACATTTTTAAGACTTTTTTGAACCATTTGAGAAATAACTTTTAATTAAATTGGAGAGCATTATCAATAATTTTGAGGTAAAAGCTAAAACTATTTTGAAACGACTTTCAAATGTTACCAACAATTGCAAACATTTAACACCCTCTCGTAGACTTTAAGGATAGCGTAGAAAGATAAATTGCACGCCCTTCACATTATTGTATTATTAGATAGATTGTTTCTATGTTTAATTATTTTTGCAATCGAGTTTTGATTAAAACGAGAAGGGACGTATGAGACGCTTCTTACGCGTCACAACTTTTATACCCGGCGCTCAGTACAACATCTGCAAATGTTACATTTTTTCTTCATCTGTCAACAACATCAACAACACTACTCACACCAACACGCTCCTTTAGCTCGCCGCCCTTCCCTAGACCCACACATTGCAGACTCGCGGCAGAGGCAGAGGAAGCGCCCCCACACAAAAAATAAAACAAATATAAGCTGCGGGACGGGGTGGGTTAAAAGAGGGAAGAGTCATCGGCAGGGGGAGGGCAGAGGCAGGGGCCGAGTGAAGCAGAAGCAGAGTGCGACTGAGAGAATGTAAAAATAACAACAAAAGCTGCGGGACAGGGTGGGTTTAGCCACTGGAAATTAATTTCTCCATTGTGGCTATAATAATCATCCGATCGGATCCCAATTTGGTGATCTGATAGATATGGCCATTCACTACGGAATGGCGTTTTTAGTTTTCTTTTATCTTCAAAATTGTAGATTTGGGAGGTTTTCGCTCTTTTGCGAGGGCGGAAGGGGGCGTGGCTCATTTTTGAAAAACACTGGTTTCAGTGTGAGCATACAGCAGTCCGGAGCCAAAATTTGGTGGCTCTAGCTCTTATAGTCTCTGAGAACTAGCCGACAAACAAGACGGACAGACGGACAGACGGACAAGGCTCTATCGACTCGGCTATTGACGCTGATCAAGAATATATATATACTTTATGGGGTCAGAAACGTTTCCTTCTGTGCGTTACATACAACCGTTATTCCCCACAAATACAATATACCCTTTTTACTCTTCGAGTACCGGGTATAAAAAACAGCATCAAGACCTAAGACTTTATTGAGCATTTTTTTTTGCTTGCGCTGCGTTAGCTAATGGAGCCTTTGGGCGGCACAAGCACAAACATTTGAAGTGAAAGACAAGCAAACAGAGCATGCATTTGTCATTAGCAGCAACAAGATTGCAAGTTGCAAGACCCCTCAACTCTACGCCATGGGGGATGGGCAGCTTGGTGGCATTGTAATGCTCGAACATAAGTCGTGCAATTGCATTCGCTGTTCGATAATAATTTATGCAACCTGTTGTCGCCGCACTAAGCAAATGTTTAAACTCATGTATAGTCTTGCCTTTGCTTTTGATTTGCTTTTCTTGTTTGCTCTGCTGCTTTGCTGTGCTTTGTTGCATATTTGTTGGTTTTGATTGCTGTTTGCCCAACTTTGCGAAAGGTGTCGAATGCACTGGCCAGCGTCAATTGGAACGGTCCACATCGTTTCGTAAACTATAAACCAGAGCAGCAACCGGTGTCACCTCCTCCTACTCTACACGGTCCTCCTCCTGCTCTGGTGTCTGGGGCATAGAATGTCTAATAAGCATTCGCCTGCCACGTCTGGCCATCTAATTAGAAACGCTGATTGTGTCCACGCGGTAGACTGCTGCTCTACTGAAGGGGTGCAATGGGGGATTTGACTGCCAGAAAACATATCCAAATGACAATCCCTCGGAAATTATATCGCTCGAAACTCATAAGGGCATACCCTGTTCTTTGAATTTATTTTACAGATTGATTTTACAGCCTTCTAAATTTTCGTGAAGACAATTTATTGATCAAAAACAACTTTAAATAAATTTTAAAATCCACGCGTAGACAATACGCATTACAATTTCAGATCATTTTTCTCCATTTAGCTGAAATTACCAAAAGTTACAGAAGGGTATGGGTAGATTTGTATGTACATTGTCCCATGTCTCATCTAAGTGGACTTTGTGTGTCACTGCTGTGGAGCTCATTAAAAACGATTGAAACTTCCGCAAGTTTCGATGGAGGAATGAAAGAAGAAAACAGAACAACTGCATCCAATCCAAAAGCCAAAAACTACTTACTGTACATGAGTTTGAGCATGATCCCGACCGAAATGAACCGAACATATCACAATCACAATCACAAAGCTGAAAGTGTGTTTGTGGCACACACACACAGAGTTGGTATCGGTAAAGCAGTTCCCGTTCCCGTTCCCTACCCTTTGTCTTGCGGTACGGGGATTACTCATTTTGTGGTCTTTAATTTTGTTCCTCCATAAACAAAAACCCCGAAAAAGCTGAACGCCGAACCAAAAAAATAAACCTGACATATGTATACACATATCGGACCCTCTGTCCACGAGGATTTGCATACAAAGTCTCTTGTGTTTTTTTGATAAACAAAAAGATATTAATTGCTTACGCATACGATATGTATACTCACAGTCTTATTGGGTGCGAGGCTCGTATCTGTGTTATGCTAATGCAGGAGTTTTAGCTGATAAACAGGCATCGACATGTCTCTGTTTGGGTTTGGGAACTTCTCTGTCAGTCACATTGTAATCAGTGGAAAATACTCAACAAATGGCATATAATAAATCGATTTATAAGAGGTTAAAGGTCAGCACTGATGAATTGCCATCTGACTAAAAGAGAGAGTGTCATACTCTCTACATACATTCTTATTAATGGTCAACCATGCTCAAGCAAGGAAGATGTCCGCCCAAGAACTATTTCTATACATAGTTGTAGGTGAATGTTAGGAGAATAATGGAAGTAGAAGTAAGGACTGGTTGAGGAGAAACAAACTAAACGTGATTTTGGCCCGATTTGGGTCGAGAATATTTACTTAGCAAGGTGATAAATAAACTGATCTGCTGCTCCTCCCTCTCGCTCAAAGCTAATTTGCAGCATTGAGCCAGAGTGTACAATGAAAAAAAAACAATTGCGACAATAGCACGAAAAAACAAAACGGCAATAAAAATAAATCTGTAAGGCAGTAACAAAAGGAGGCAAACCCGACAACGATTCAGCAGGGGTAATGTCAGAATACAACAGCCACAGTAAAAATACAGCGAAAACAACAGTGAATAAAATGAAATTTAGACGAGTGGCCGTAGAAAACCGTAGCGCAAAACCGCTTACGTGACGACATTACGTAAGATGTTGGCCACCGCCAGAGGTCGCCACCGCTGGGGCTGTGGGATGGCACGGATTTCAAATTTGTGTTTGAAATTGATCGCCACAGTGGGTGTTGTTTTGCAGCGCTGTTGTGTAAATTGCGGGAAACTAATTTGACAATTGTCCGGAAAGAAAGCACATAAGCAACTACAACAAAAGGGTGAGCAACCCCCCACCCAAGTGCAAGGTCAACCAGAAATACTCGCCTATCGGTATGTACATACAACCCCACGTATTTTCCCATGGGGGAGGTATTTTTATTCATCCAAGTAGAGCTGCTCGTCTGGAAATGAGTATGCTGTGGTTCAGACAAAACTCGTGTCGCACGTCATGCAGCAGCGCCCCTCAGTTGGCGTTGCCACTAAGGGTAACTACGAATTAATGAGTACCTAATAGCTTTACGACTAAATGCCAGGAAGTCTTACGACTTGGAGATACAAATTCAAATAGGATTCCATGATCCAGTCAAAAATTGTTTATTTTTGATATACATATGTATCTAAAGCTTACCCTGAGACGTGCCATTCCCACGTTTGTGTGTACGTTTTGTTCTGCGGAATGTTTAAGGTAATGTATTATATCCAAATAAAAATTCAATTCAATCAATTTAGAACTTTGACATTTGTCGCTTAGATAGAGACAGAGAGAGCGAGGGAGCTCCGTAGTTTTCATTAATATATGAGAATATACCCATTTATATTCCACACTTGGGTTTCGCCTTTTCTTGGCAATGCCATGCCGTAATATTTATACGATTGTATGTATCTATGTATGTACATACATATGTATTTATTTATTGAGGGCAATTGCAGCGCTTAATTCAATTTGATATGATACCCGTACCCGTAATTTGCTCAACATCTTCGCAGCACTCCGCATAGCCCCAGTGCCAGGCCCAGACCCAGCCCAGAACCACCACCACCCCCTGCATGGGGCTATGGCATTGCCTTACTTTCAGCATAAATTTGCAATGTTTGTATAATTGTGAAATTGCTGGAATACTCACAAGTCGCGACCTGGTCACCGAATCGTTATTACAGCATACCGTTGAGGTGTTTGTCCGGAATGCGTCGCAATCCGGAAAGGGGAAACAATTGCAATCAGTCTCCGGAACAAAACGTAGATTGAGTATTAATGGATACAAAACTAATCAGGCTATCCATATTTATTAGTGCTATATCCATAAAGGTTGTGTCTCTTACGTATGTAGCTATAAAGTAGCCTTTTTACGTTTCTGATGATAAGTAAATACAATTTTGTGTCCCAGCTAAAGTGTCTTGTTACCTTTACAAATACTTCACAGCTTAAAAGTTCAATTTTAGAACATTTTATAAATTTAAACTTGAGCTGAGTTTATCCAGAATAAAAAGTAAAAATTCACCAAATTAGCCCCGATAAATGTGATTTGTATCAATTAACATAATGTAAGCGTTAAATCACGGAATTTAATGGGAAGTTATTCGCATTTGTTTGTGGCCAAAGGTGTAAGAATAAAACCAGAACTCTGACCAGGTGGTACAATTTAAAGATTGGATTTTACCTCCCCTGATATTTCGCCACCTGTTGCTAGAAATCATCAGCTTTGCTTTGAGTTTTCTTTTTTTCACACTCCTCTCTGATAAGCTTTGAAAGTTTCTTGATTCTCTGTAGAATGAAAGATGGGGTAGCCCCAGGGAAATCTCACGTCAGCTGCAGTTACATGCATACATATAGAACAAAGTTCTGATGATATTTCTTGTGAAGCAGGCAGGTGGGTCAAAGACCATTAGCACCCAGAGATCGTGTGGAAACCAGTTACGATGTTTGCTGAAAGTCAACAAGTTTCGGCAGGTTCTCGTCAGTTAAAATGTGGAACCGGCCTCCACCTTTGAGAGAACCTTTGAAGTGTCGACAAAAGTTGTTTTTTTTTTATTATTTGTGTATTTTGTATTCTGTTGTTTGGTTTTGTAATTGCTTTGGCGCACCCTGATAAGAAAATGGTCTTTGATTTCTCTTGTTTTAATCTGTCATTTATTTCTGCATGAAATGGAGTTGTTCTTGAATGAATACAAACGATAAATCTTAGAAACAAATCATCATGTACTCGAGTAATTTCGTACAATTATATTTAGGCATAAGAATATGGAATTGAAATTGAAACTTAGCCTAAAATGACAAACATTGATTTTTTTATATATTTATTTTTTGATTTCTTTTCGATTTAAACTGTCTTCTAAATATTGCCTTTGAGTCTTTCATTTGTTGCTTGTCTTTTCCATTAACTTACATTTAGTTTTTAATGTATATATTTTTTATTTTTTCTCTTGTATAAATATATAGCTTTTTCTCCCTTGCTCTTCGCTCGTGTATGGATGATTTCTCGTGAGTGTAAAAAAAAATTGGGCTAAACTATATAAATGCTACCAAAAATATGCAAAAAAAAAAGAAAATATTAAATTATGAAAAATTACTATTACTAATTTCTGGCGAAAATTGCTAAATTATATGTGTAAAAATTGAAATAGAATATTTAAAATATGTATGCGTGTATGTGTATTGTATATTATTAGTGTTATCAGTAGGGTTCTCATTATGCTGGCGTTTCTTTACTATTTGTAAATTATTGTTATGTTTTTTTCATGGATATATAGTGTATCCGAATGATTTTTTTGTCTCGTTTTTTTTTTTAGATGTCTTAATCAATGATCACAACTCTTAGCATAAATATTACTCGCATGTGGCATTCGTAAATATATATTGTATGTCTCTTCGTATGTATAAATATCTGTGTAATTGCTTATTAAAAAATATATTATATATGTCTGGATGTATAGGTATATATCTTTATCCCATAACTTAATTCGTTAGCAGCTGCTCCTCGACATATACATACTCGTACAATATAGAATAAAGTATAGTTGAAATGTCTTTTGTCCTGTCTTTTATGGATTTCGCCCAGGGGGCTTATGGAGGCTTTCGGAACATACATACATATATAAATTCTGATTGTCGTGCGCCTTCGGGGGAGTAGCCCCCAGCCCCTGGAACTCGGCTAGTATTTGTTACATTCATTTGTGTACTATTATTATTCATATTTCATATTTTCTCTTGTTTATAGCAGTATACGTTTCGCCACCACTCCAACTGCATCTCTGGCTAACACCCCGTTTTGCATCTATCCCATTTTAAGCATGGAATTCGTTGATATGTGTTCAATTAGCTCGTCATTAGCTCGAAAGGCCTCATCTACATTGACATCCAGCGACTTGGAGCGTCCGCATCTTAACCCAATTTCGGCTGCGTGAAACTATATAAAAGAAAAAGAAATACAATTAATGGACTTAAATCATTTTCTTGTAGGAAAAAATATGTATATCATTTTTAAGATCAATTACAGATGAAACGTTTTTGGATAAGATTCAAAAATTCGTTGACGTTGCTTGTGATGGAGCTTATATGCATTCATGATGTGGTATAAATCTAGAAATGTATATTATACATATGTACATCTTTCTATCTTACATCATTTGTCTGAGCATTCTCATATTAAACATACATGGACATAAATGCATTAAACGAGTTTTTCTATTTCCAATCTTGATATTTGTAAATATCTCAAAGTAAAGAAATTGTGCAAAATCATCATCTGTATGTGCATCTGTATTTGAATCTGTTTCTTTTCCCTATTTCTCAATACATGTGCGATGAATAAGAATCCCACAACTGTTTTACTATCATTACAGTCCATTCAAAAAAACAAAAAAACAAAACAAACCTGCAACTAAGGGAAGCAATAAATCTATAAATCATACTCGGAACATGCTCCACTGTTCTCAGATATGTATGGAATATGTATGGATTTTCATTGGCGACGAGTAAGGGGCATTCTTCCACTCGTTCTCATGCTCTTTGCTAATTGAAAGCAATTAATGCAATTAAAGTCTCATAGAGAGAGAAACCAATTATGTGCGTGAGTAGTAAATTTAATATGAACGCAAAAAAAATAACATAATGAAAAACTAGTCAAGTTTTCCGACTATTGGATACCTGGATCTTTAGTTTAAATTCACTAGTGAGAAAATTCGAAGCCAGGTTGAAATTTAGAAATACTGAAGGTATGTGCATGTATTTCAATAGCTATATAGCTAACAAGATCAAATGATAGTCCTATTTTATGCATCATATCTCAGAGTTATCTCAGAGTTGAAGATCTTGTCAATGATTGCGAGGTATTTAGATGTACTACAAAACAGAAAACATTTAATGGAGAGCAACAGCTTTTCGCGTGTCTGTTTCTCATTTCATTCATGGTGACTCGTTCAGGCAAAAGGCTGTGTAGGGCCATGTGGTTCGTTTGGGGGGAGGGCGTTGATTGAATGTGTAGGTGTGTACAGGGTGTGATAGAACGGTGCGGTCCGGTACGGTCCGAGGCAGGTCCATTCATTCATTCATTGATATCCCAAATTGACGGCCACACATACCTATGTACATATGTACGATACACATATGTACGATACATACATGTACATACATACATACATGTGGAGAGGGCAAGAACAAAGTTTTCATTCGCTTATTTGTTGATTATGATGATCATCAAAAGCTGTTGAGGCTAAACAGCGACCGAGAGACCCCGAGACGAATTGTGTGTTTGTGTTTTTGCTATCATTAATGAAACTACAGTCCGGTACGGATGCGGACACGGACCTAGTCTGGATCTGAGATCTTGTGATCTTGTGATCTTTTCTGATCTCCGAGCGAATGAAAATGTGTGCTAATTGCAGCACTTTGTCGCCAATCAACATCAACATCAGCACTCAACAGTCTAAACAGTCTCAGCAGCCTCTTTTTTGCCCGAATGTATTGTACGTACGTGTATCTCTGTTGCTGTGTTCCCTGTATCTGTAGCTGGTATCTTATCAAGTTTGTTCCTTTTTTGGGGTTTCTGCCTCGTTCTCTCTCTCTCTCTCTCTGCTGAGAACCTCGCTTCTTTCGATTAGATAAGTACAATACTTAGTTGAAGCAATCACGTACGCGACCACACATATTGCCCAACTTCTAATTGGCATTGCATGTCGTCTCAGAGAACGGAGAACCGAGAACGAAATGTGCGCAGACATTGAGCAACTAAATGCTGATTACGTAGCTGACAGGGAGACATTTGAGTTGAGTTGAAGGGCAATGTGTGTGGCAGCTCCAACAAAAAACGAGAAAGGACGTGTGAGACGCTTCTTACGCGTCACAACTTTTATACCCGGCACTCAGTACTACATCTGCACCTTAGCGGTGTTATGTCAAATTTTAAATTTTTTCTTCATCTGTCCTCTACATCTACAACACTTCTCACACCAATACGCTCCTTTAGCTTTCCGGGCTTCCCTAGACCCACACACTGCACTCTCGCGGCAGAGGCAGAGGCCGAAGCAGAGTGTGAATGAGAGAACGTGAAAAAAAAACAAATATAAGCTGCGGGACAGGGTGGGTTTAGCCACTGCAAATTAATTTCTTAATTGTGGCCATAATAATGATCCAATCGGATCCCAATTTGGTGATCTGATAGATATGGTCATTCCCTACCGAATGGCGTTTTTAGTTTTCTTTTATCTTCTTGTAGGTTTGGGAGGTTTTCGCCCTTTTGCGGGGGCGGGGCTCATTTTTTTAAATACACTGGTTTCAGTGTGAGCATACAGCAGTCTGGAGCCAAAATTTTGGTGGCTCTAGCTCTTATAGTCTCTGAGAACTAGCCGACAAACAAGACGAACAGACGGACGGACGGACGGGCAGACGGACAGACAGACATGGCTCTATCGACTCGGCTATTGATGATGATCTACTTTATGGGGTCGGCAACGTTTCCTTCTGTACGTTACATACAACCGTTATTCACACAAATACAATATACCCTATTTACTCTTCGAGTACCGGGTATAAAAACACACACATTAGAGATGGAAGCGAGAGCGGTAGAGAGGAGAGAAAAAAACGGTAAAGATGGTAACGAGATGCATAGGGAGGAGACAAATTTAACTAGAGATAGATAAGTAACGGATGGTCAGGGATGATTAATTCGGTAAGTAGAACCATCACAAATCAATATGAGTTGAAGACACATTTTATATGTATGATACACGAAAGTGATGCTTGGCTAAATATTTATTGATTGGACTGCAGTTAAAGTTTCGTAACGAACAATACAAGCTCTCACAGTACGCATACAGCCCACCGGTTTGGACAGGTTCGACCATCCACAGGGTAGCCGTCAGAGAAATGCCAAATGCCAGATGAAGTCGAAGTCGAAGTCGAAGTTGGCAAGAATCTTTTGCCTTGCTGGCAATGATCTTTCCAGCTACTATCCGCTGGTCAAACTGGTTTTCCCTGTCCCTCATGTGTGTCTTTCTGTGTGTGTGTTTGGTAGTGGGACAGAGCTAGAAATAGCTGTTGCGCATGCGCATTTGCCGTCTCGCTTTGACTGGAAGGGAAATCAAGTGGAGACCCAAGCCAGAGCCGGAGTCAGAGACAGAGCCGGTTGTTGGGCTGCTTGGGTTACGCTTAAATGAGCGCGTAAGACCAGAAGAATTTCTCTCTCTCTATCTCTCTATCTCTCTCTTTCTCTCCCTCGCTCTTGTTAAGCCTCTCGGTGTAAAAGTGCTTCTTTGCTGTATTGGAAAACATAGTTTTTTATTGTCGTTATGAAGATCTCGCTTAGTTCGTTCGCTTGTTAAGACTAAAGATAATGGTAAAAAAAAAAATGGTGGGTGTGTTGGTGGTGTCTTTCGGTTGTTTGAAAAACTACAATCTACGCATGGATGGATGCATAATCGTTGTCATAATCCAAGTTTACAATCAATTGAAAGGTTTATCAACTAAATCACTACGAACTAATGTCTTTCTTTTGCCTTAAGATCGATGGAGGGTTCGGTTTTTTGGGTTTTTTGGGAATTGTAATGGAAATATATGTAAACGTTAGGGATGGAGCTTCTTTTGAGAGTTTGTGTGTAGAGGTGGGTGTGTGTGTGTGTGTGTGGGGGACACTTACTGGCACTCTGGCACACTGCCACGCCCACTCCTTGAATGGATGAGCACCCCGTTCTTATTCTCGTTCTCGTCCTCGTCCTGGTCTTCCATCTTCATCTTTGTGTTGGTCTTCGCTTAGATTTTAGGCATCGAATGGTCGCTTATGAGCACTATGCTCATCTTCCACCATTTCGCGCGAGAGATCGGATATCACCTCCTTGTAGATGAGTGGATCGATGTTCTTTCCCAGCTGGTAGAGCAGGAACCAGTCACCGATGTTGCACTTGTTGGCCACCAGCTCGACCTCCTCGCTCTCGGCCAGTCGGGAACGGGCGCGGAGGAGCAGGTGACGGAGCTTGGGGCCGACAACGACGGCGATGCGATAGATCAGTGAGATGCCCGACAGAATGCTGAGGATGATGAACCAGAACCACAGGAACACGTAGATCTTTTCATTGACAATGTTTAACGGCAGCACGCACAGTCCGTCGAACTTCTGCACATCGCCGGAGGGACCATATTTGTGGAACGTACATTTGGTCACTTTTGGAAAGACCCTCGCCATCGGATCGATACGCTCATCGGGCTCCATTTCGGTGAACTTGAGCACATCGCTGCCGTACGTGCTGAACTCTCCGTCGAGGAAGAAGTCCACAAAGTAGATCTGGCCAATCACATTCACAAAATTGAGGGCCTCGCAGACAAAGAAGCGGAAGGCGTAGAAGTTGTGCCGATTCAAATTTCCAATGAAGTATTCGACGAGGATCTTCTTGCGATCGTTCTTGCACTCATCGTTCACGATCGGGCTGTTCAGGTCCATGACGAGCATCTTGAGGCGTCCACCCTCCCACGACTTCCAGAGGTAACGCGGCACGTAGAAGAGTATCGCCTGGAAGAAGAGCACAAAGCACACCCACTGGTAGTACTTGTGGTACTTGACCGCATCCTTCCCCTCCACATGGGACCCTACGCCAGGCTGGACCACATCTCGGCCGGTCACACCGGTGAGACGTTCCGGCACCGTGAATGTCGAATAGATCCAGCAGTAGGTGTCCATCACACCCAGCGGTATCTCGTCGACGATGCAGTCGATCGGATCGCCGATATACTGGCGGGATGTCACCAGCAGCGAAAAGGCGATCAGTATAATCACGGTAGCTTTGTAGTGCATCCGGAATACATTGTTGTCGATGCACACTTGGTCGATCTTCAGCAGCCCCTTAACGGAGCCGAATACATCAAACATTGTGGAGTTTCTGTTGTCTCGTTGTCTGCGTTAATGCTCTTGTTTTGGTTAATTCGAATTATTTTACCGTTCCGGTCTTACTTTGATTGATTACCGTGTTGTTTGTCGTTTACGGCTTTTTGTTGCTGCTGCTGCTCTTGCTTATGGCCTGCTGCTCACTTTTCCAACATAACTCTTCAGTCTCCGGCCCAAGAATAATGCACATCAAGCGAAAACAGTAAAAAAAAATATTCTTAATTCGTGTGGCTGTGTGCGTGTTTGATTATTTGATGGTGTGCGCCTGCGTCTGGGTCTGGGCACGATCAACAATTGGTCTTGGATTTGGTCACACAGGCGCGCTCTGGTTAGATCGATCCCCCAGCGAGCTTTCGGCTTCGGCGGAGTGTCTTCGGGTGCGCACGCTCTCAAACACACGACGGACGACGCGACACAATCGTACTCGTTAACTCGAACTCAAACTCAAACGAAAAGCGCGGGCGGTCGGGCGGTGGTGGTGGTGGTGGTGGTACTGGTACTGGTGCTGGTCTAGGCGGTAGCGTAGCGGCGACGACGAACGACGACAACGGCGACGGCTGGCGCGGTGTTACCCAGGTAGTATAAAACGCCGACACAGCAGCGGGCACTAAAGCGTACACTTCGGATATCGGTTTTCGTCTGAGCTCTGAGCCCAAACTGGAGGGCAGTGTTTTCTCTGTCCGCGTTCCGTTTTGCCAAGGAGAGAGAGGGCAGAGCAAGAGCGCGAGCCCGCTCCGCTTGAGTCATTTCAGATGCTCTCTCATGTGCTGCATTATCGTGGCTGGGGGAGCGACCACCAAACACCCAGTTATGCTGTACAGATAGAGTGTAAGAGAGAGCAAGAGCGCGGCGCGTGAGATTCGTCGGGCAGGTAAATTGTGCTGTGCTATGGGGTGGATCTTGTTTGAGTCGCCACTCAATCTCTCTCCCGCTCAGGCCAGACTTGTACTTGCTCTTATTTATGAAAGGAGAGGGACAGAGAGAGAGAGAGAGAGAGAGCTCGTGCTAAACATCGACATGGAAGCTGTGCTCCCAAAAAGGGTGACAATTCATTTAAGTTGGATGATGGGATATGGGGAAGGGTGACTCACTAGTGATGCCACCACATGGTGGTCCTGGGAAGTTAAACTAAAAGAAATTACAGCAGCTGCAGCTAATTATCCCTCGACTCCCATCACTCGAGTGATGTGATGGCAGCTAGGAATGTTACTTGTGTATTAGTCTGGCAACGCCACCGCTCTTGATGTTGCAAATGCAGTTGAGTTGAGCATCTCTGTCGCGCTTTGTCTCCACTCAGCAACAGCATCTCATTTTCCCATATTCAAAATCTTTTGTTTTGATGTGTTTGTGTGTTTGTGTTTGCGATTGCGTTGCAGGGCGACAAGTTCTTGGAACCCGTCGTGCAGTACAATGGAGTTGGTTGTGTGTGGATGCTGGAGTTGTTTGAAGTTGGAGTTGGGGTTGCAGTTGGAGTCAACAAAGAAACAAGTAACCAGGAGAAATATACATATGTATGTATACGTACATACATACGGAGATGCACAGGGAGCGAAACGGATGGAGCGAGAGAGCAAAGTTGAGACAAAGGCTAAGAGAGGATGGAACCCGGCTTTCACTGCATTTCTATATTACCTAAAAACACACACACCCATACAGACTTACGCTGATTATTTCCAAAGATGTATTTACCTGTGCGTCCCATGCATTGAGAATGGAAGGAAACGTGATTAGAGTGACTCTCCCATGATATGCTACATACATTTTGCGGGGTTTTCCATAAAACCATGAAGAAACTATAGAGGAGGGCCCGTCGTCGGCAGCGTTCCTCGGGTCATTTCCCCCCAACGACCGTGCTGGAACGCAAGTATGAGCAACTTGTACTCTTATTATTGTAAAGATTCTCTCTCTCTCTCTACACGCTCTTTCACTCGCACTTAATGACAGCATTGTTACGTTTCCCATTTAAAAGCAGACGGGACCTCCTTTATAGTAGCTTCATGCCTGAAACATAGAGACAGTCAGACAAAGAGTGAGAGAGTGAGAGAGAGAGCGAGCAAGGCAGAGCCTCGACGACTACCTGTTACACTCGTTCTCGTTAATGTTGCTCTCCTTCTCATTGTTGGTATTTTCACCTTCTTCTTTGTGTTCTTTCGTTTGCCTGTTTACCTGTTTTCTTTTTTCTTTCAAGTCCGACACCATCCATAAATTCCAAAACCCAGAACAAGACGACCCATCGTTAGGGTCCCCGGTCCGCGACACTAAGGAAACTATCTTGAGTTTTAAATTAAGAAATCCACTGGCTTATCTATACCATAAACGGTGTTATATATCATTTTTAAAAATGTTCATACATACAGATGTAGTACATGGTGTGTACATATGTATGCAAATAGTATATACCATACATTATATACCCTCAAGAGCGTTCATTCGATTGTACAAAATAATTAAAACGTATTCTCAATGTCGTAATAGCTGACGATAGTCGTAGACACTCTATGTACTACCCAGTATTAGCTGGAATGCTGATAAGAAATTATAAGGGTGCTCTTTCCTGACATCACAGCTTCAAGATCTCGACAGATCTTTTATAGAGAGGCAACTAAAGAGAGATAAACAGTTTAGAATCATTTTACTCATTTATACATTAAAAACAACTATTATATCAAGGCCTCTACTAATCTAATCTAAGATCATGGAACCACATTTTAATGTATTTCGTTTTAAACACTGAATTCTGTAAGAATAGCTTAACTTTATAAGAAATTTGGAAAAATGTACATAGAAGAAAATCATTTTACTTAATTATTTGTATTTTCAACATCGATTATATTTACATTATGCCAAAATTTACTCAGTTTAAAACTCCATAAAAGTTTACTTAATCTTAAACTTACAACCCATTGAGACTAAAGTAAGGCTCTGGTCAAAATACATTCAGCACTTTAACTCCTAAACAACTTCATTAGCCAAAATTTTTGGATCGAATTCGTTTCAGTACGCCCCCAAACATTTGTTTGAAATTCTGCGTGCGTAGTGCTGGAAGAACGGGGGTAAAACATGAGAAATGAGTCCTCCCATTGGGCGGTTGCCAATTAATAATGATTGCCGTCAACAACCTGAGAGCCGAGCCAATAAAAATCAGTTATAAAACCATTAAGTCGATACACATGCGGGCACATGAGTGAATAGAAGATACAATGCCGAGAAGGCTACTGTCCGGGCTATAAATAGCACCAGAAAAACCGCAACGAACCGAATCGAAAAGCAAACCCGACACCGAAGCCTTAATTGTCTAAAGCCCGTGTATAAATCAGATGGAATGGGATGGTCCCTATCCCCCATTCTCAAGTTTCGCACAAGTGTGAAAATAGTTTCGCATAAAACTCGTGAGATTTGCAAAGAACTTCCAAAAATGTGAATCTCCCTTTGTCTTGGTTTTGCAAGCCCGAAAGAAGGTCTCAAGAGAGACAGACTATAAATGATCCTCTTTCTCCCGCTCTCTATTTGACTATCTTATATGTAGATACTTGGACACACTCGTACTTTGGGCGGTGTCTGCCTAATCAATTTAAAATGTCGGCGTCGCTCTTGTGTGCCGCACCATCATTAAAGCCAACGGAATCAAGTTCATTTCGCATGAATAATTGGCAATAGGTGGCAAATACCCCAAAAAATGGTTTTTGAATAAAAAAACACTCACAAAAGTAAACGCACCACAAAGCTGAGACATTTCAGATACCAAGCTTATGACCTTATCTAATCACAGGACATTTGAAATATTATGCAAAGAATTCTTCTAATGAAGTTACCAAAAATAACATCCTGAACTATGGATACGAGATTCTTACGTGTGTACCTCACAGATCAAAGCAATCGGAAAGATTTCTAAGGAGGCACCCGTGGCTCGACATACTCCCTGTCTATATTCTGGTGCGGAATCAAGATCATTTATACTACCCGCCTGATCAATGGCATTCTTCGTCTGCAGAGCGTTGTGCAATTTGTATGAAACATAAACTCGTACTTTCACTTTTTTAGCAGAATTTTGTTGCAACGAATGCGAATTCAAGTACGAGCACTCCGTGGTATCGTTTCTGTGGATAGACGGGCATTGCTTATGAGGTGTAATTGTATCTGTGGCTGAGGGTAATGTGTGTTGATCGCCTTGCTTGAATGGTTTGAATTTCAACATCATTGCGGTTTGCTTTATTTAAATTTCAATGCGAAAATGCCACAGATAAATAAATACATATGTATGTATATCTACGAGTTTTTGGCAAATGTGTTAATGAAGCGATTCGATTGATATTTGAATATGATTCAATGAACTTTCGCGCAAAACGAAAACAATTTTCCAATGAAAGCCGAGAACAGGAAAAGGCAAAATCATAGCCAGTCAAGCGTCTAAAAATGTGGCAATTACTAACACGATTTCAGAGAGAGGCGGTAAGAGTGGGAGTGGGGGAAGAGGAAGGGAGTCACTGTTCATGGTTACGCATTCCCATTCCTATTCTCGTTCCCGTCTCTACCTGTACGGCTGTACGGGTATCTTATCCGGCAACGTTCGACTCTTAACCGCTTAAGTAATAAGCACAAAATATGACTTCGTCGTAGTTGCTGAGCTATTTAGATAAGCGTCAGTTAAGATACAGATAGAGATACATATAAAGTATGCTGACACTGATAGTGTGGGAATCTCAAGCAACATTCCAATAAAAAAAAAATCTACAAAAAAAGTATAATAAAACAAAACGAAAAAGAAAGCACAAACTCATACAATAAAATGGAAAAATGAAGAGCAGACCCTGACTGGTTGTCCGTCTACAGATAAGATTGTAATTTCATAGAAGATTAAAGAGAACTGACGTATGTAGAGACAAGACCTCCACCTGTCCCACCCAAGAGTCACGTTATGAGTTAGGAGTTATGACGAACACCGATATGAAATCTTTTTTCCAACGCAAACAAACGCGTTATTCCCATCTTAAGTTTAAGAACAACAACAGTCTATGGGCTGTGTTCTATGTGTGTTCGTCACTGATCTGGGTCAACAGCTACATTCCCCCCTAACCACTGGGCCACATTTATCCACTGTCGTTTGTCCGTCGATCCATTAGCATAGACAACATTGAATCGCAATTGCGATTGATAGCGGCGGCCCTCTGATGCGGAGAGCTCTAGTTTACGGCGGAAACGGAGCTTCACAGCTGGCACGAATAGCAGCTGATTCATGAGCTATTCAAAAGGAAAAAATTCATTTTCACTACGTCATTCGATTCCACTTTCATACTTTAGACGTTCATCATCGTCTCGAAATGTTCGTGGCAAATGTATGTGTGTCGTGTGCATTCGTAGGGAAAGTATCCATTCGCTTATGTGATATTTGCACAGCAAACAAAAAAAATTACAAGAGGAGCATGCACTTATGATCATTTCCTTTCCGTCAGTTACTCTAAAAAACGAGAAGGGACGTGTGAGACGCTTCTTACGCGTCACAACGTTTATACCCGGCACTCAGGACTAAATCTAGATGTAGAAGACATCGCCAACCACTAGACATCGTTCACATTACAGAACACGTAGTAAAAGCCTACTAAATAAAATGCATCAAACAAATTGGATCAGTTAATATTTTCCAATTTATGAGATATTTAAAACAGCAATAAAATTGGTACATTCTTGGACCGATAGGTTTCACAGCAAATTTTTCGAAAGTGGCGCCATCTAACGTTCAAAACCGAGTCTTGGTTAAAAGTCGGAAGAGTCAACGCCAGGGGGAGGGCAGAGGCAGGGGCTGAGTGAAGCAGAATCAGAGTGTGAATGAGAGAATGTAATAAAAAAAGAACAACAAAAGCTGCGGGACCTCCATTGTGGCCATAATAATGATCCGATCGGATCCCAATTTGGTGATCTGATAGATATGGCCATTTCCTACGGAATGGCGTTTTTAGTTTTCTTTTATCTTCAAAACTGTAGATTTGGGAGGTTTTCGCCCTTTTGCGGAGGCGGAAGGGGCGTGGCTCATTTTTGAAATACACTGGTTTCAGTGTTAGCATATAGAAGTCTGGATGCAAAATTTGGTGGCTCTAGCTTTTATAGTCTCTGAGAACGAGCCGACAAACAAGACGGACAGACCGACAGACGGACGGACGGACAGACGGACAGACATACATGGCTCTATCGACTCGGCTATTGATGCTGATCAAGAATATATATACTTTATGGGGTCGGAAACGCTTCCTTCTGTGCGTTACATACAACCGTTATTCGCACAAATATACCCTACAATATACCCTATTTACTCTTTGAGTACCGGGTATAAAAATGGATTCTTGTTGACTAAAACATTTTAGACATAGTAATCGGAAAATCCCATTCCAAATTCCTCTTTTTTGTGGGTCTTGGGGATATCTTTTTACGTGTCTGAATGAAATGGTGATCGAAACAAGATTAGTTTAATTATTTCTGCCCTCATGTCATTGCGTGTTCCAAATTTTCGGTTCAGCTGTTTTCGTTCATGATTCAATCATTCAATGTGGATCAAATTTAGTCGTTTTTCTTTAGGGATTTTTCATTTGGAAAAGGGAATCTAACAATTAATGAAAGGTCTGCCAGTCGAAAAAGTACGTCCATAGAATGGAATCTTTATGAAAGGAAAGAGCATCATATTCCTTTGTTACTTTGCTGCTACTTACTTGGGATTAAACTCTTGGCTCATTCGCTTTCGATTTTCTCTCGCGCCGAAGACATTTTGATCAGGAATTCCACCTGCCAGCTGTAGGTTCTACTTGAGCGAGTAACATTCGATAAGATAATCAGTGAGTGGAACGCTCTTTACCCAAAAACTCAATTAGGCAGCGGAGTTGGCTCTTTGGGCCGCAGTCTTATCGAATCTGGGAGGCTCTTTTGGGTGGGCCTTAGCACCAAGAGAGCACCACTTGAGGCTCCCTTCCTGATAACGCCAATCTGACGCCTACTCTCCCAGGCGGCCAGTCCAGCGCGTTACCGTAGTCGAAACAGTTAGCAATTCCCCGACAGTGTGCGGACAACAGCAACGTTTTGAGGAGCTAGGCCACTGGCACACCCAACCCTCCGACAGTTCTTCTCCGAGAGAAAACACCCCTCCCGTAGTGTAGTGTAAACGTAAGGTTACAGAGCTAAAAGGTGAAACTAGAACTAGATAACAATGCTGAACACATTCAGCTCGGTGAGGCAGTACCTTAAGTTCGATATTACGCGTGTGATCATCGACAATATTGTCTTCAAGCTGCACTATCGCTGGACCTTTGTGATCCTGCTGGTGGCCACACTGCTGATCACATCCCGCCAGTACATTGGCGAGCATATTCAGTGTATATCCGATGCTGTGATTGCACCAGTGATCAATACATTTTGTTTCTTTACGCCCACTTTTACTGTGGTAAGTCAATCAGAAGCCAAAAGTCAGTAGTCTTAATTGGGGTCACCAATTGGTGACCATCTGACTGCATTTCGGATTAATTGGAGATCTGCATATGGTATTTATGATTTATAATAGTAATAAACTTAAATCTCTAATCAGGTGAAGCATTACAACAATACAGCCCTGAAGAATGGTGAAATCTTCTCGCCTGGCATCGGACCATTCAATCAAAACGAGGATAAAATCAAGCGGCATGGCTACTATCAGTGGGTGCCGTTTGTGTTGTTTTTCCAGGCTCTCTGCTTCTATGTGCCGCACTTTCTGTGGAAGAAGTGGGAGGGTGGACGGATCAAGGCCTTGGTCTTTGGCCTGCGTATGGTGGGTCTCACCAAGTACCTCAAGAACGATAGTTTGCGGATTGGCAAACTGAATATACCCTCGATGGCGGAGGCGGATGAGCGGATAAAGGATATTCGTCGCACAATGATCGATCGCATGCGCTTGAATCAGTCGTGGGGAGCACATTTGGTATTTGCCGAGGTGCTCAATCTGGTGAATCTGCTGCTGCAGATCACCTGGACGAATCGCTTTCTGGCCGGAGAGTTTCTTACACTCGGCCCAAAGGCCCTCCATTCGCGATGGGTGGACGAGATGAATGCTCTGGATATAGTCTTCCCCAAGGTGACCAAGTGCAAGTTCTTCAAGTTTGGCGCCTCCGGATCATTGCAGGAGCACGACACCCTCTGTGTGATGGCCCTGAACATCATGAATGAGAAGATTTATGTGATATTGTGGTTCTGGTATGCCTTCCTGTTGATTGTCACCGTTCTGGGTCTTATCTGGCGCCTGTTAACGTTGTTCTTTTACAAAAAGTGAGTATGGCAGAGAGTCAAACCCAAACCCTTTTGACAATCCCGTTTATTCAATAGCTTGACCTTCACCCGCTGGTCCCTGTATTGGGCCAAGCCGGGTAAAGTGGACGAGAACGAGATCTCAGCGGTGATCGACAAGTGCAACTTCTCCAACTGGATGTTCCTCTTCTTTCTGCGCACCAACCTGTCCGAGTTCCTGTTTAAGAAGATCATCTATCATCTGGCCAGCGAGTTCCCCGATCCCGATCGCGACAATGACATCAATGCCTATCGCGATCGAGTACCCCACTATCCCGACATCAGTGGCCTGGACACAACTGACTCTCCCCTGCTACATTTGCGTCATCCATCCACGGCTCCCCATCAGCAGCCATCGACGTCAGGGATAAACACCAAACAGCCCGTCTAAACAAGAAACCGAATCCGATACCAAAATAATTTATTCATTTTGATTAAAGCTAGGCAATTAATTATTTCAAATGCTGTTTTTTTTGTAACTATTTTAAATATATTTATTGTTAAGTGTAAATATGTATGGATTTTTCTTTATTTTATTTCATTTTATTTTCGTGGGAGCTTAACAGGTTTTGAATCTGGACAGCAAAGCGGTAATTTAAATTTCGGAATTTAAAATGAAAAAAAAAAACTTCCACTTTGGGGGTAGCTCTGTGAAACGTAGGCGTGGCGGCTGACAGTTTTGTGGTTTGTGGTGACCCACTTTATGGCCTGTTCCAATACGGCTTTGAAAGTGTCTGCCCACAAAAAGCTGGGGCCCAGCCCAGTGAAGTTTTTTGTTTGGATGGATTGTGTGTGCTTTGGAAATTTCAATGAAAAGATTCAGAGATATTTTTCCATGTATTTGCTGGGGTTTTCTACACTGATAAGAGCTGCAAATCGAGCCTCTGGGAGACTCAATCATTTCTCATAGAGTGCAAGCCTAAATAAATAAACATGGGCTGGGAGTGCCCTTTGGTGTCCGATACTCAGCCCAACAGATGATTTAACACTCAGATAAGAGAACATTTTGTATGTCTATGATGTCTATGATGAAGATATGCAAGCCCAAAAGCAGACTTATCCCTTTTTGAAGTCCTCATAAAGCCATAATATGTGTGCAGTACATCTGCAGTAAATATCCTAAGCTACAAATCGCTGTTGTGCTGTGTGAAACAACCAATTAGTATGAGAAGCCTCTGGTCTGGCACATTTTTGCACAGACTTTTGGCAAGTATTTCCAAATACGATGACGTCTCTCGCGCCATACGAGTCTAGGTGTAATGGCAGGCTAGTTATGACACCTGCTTAGCACCAAGTCGAGATGTCGACGAGACATTCGGACATTCGTTTCGAAACTCTTGAGAAGTTGATTTGATGACAAGATTTCGCGTTGATAGTTTGCGGTCAATGTTAACCGGATTGGAATGGCTTCGATTGGGATTGGTATTGGTATTGGAATTGGAATGGGTTCGCATTGGATTGGATTGGATTGGGTTTGGGTTTGGGTTCATTCATTTGGTCATGCAAAAGTTCAACTTTCGAAACTGTCCAAGTCCAATGCGGGCCAACAGATCGACCATCAAGAAAAAGAACAAACACAAAAAAAGAGTTGGAAACGGAGTGCCGATCAGGTTTACGATCGTATCTTTTGTCTCTGTCTCCTTTTTGGGTTCTCTGTACGTATCGAATCGAACCGAACGTTGTGTGCATATCAAGTGACTTCTTTCTTTCGTTTGCTTTTAAATGCCCAACAAAGCAGAAAGACAGCTCCTCGAATGCCACATATGTACATAAATACATACATGAATATTTTTTATGTACATATATGTATATCAAATAATAAATAATGTGTTCAGCTTGCTCTCTGCCATGCTGCACTATCCACCATGAAGTCGCTTTGCTATCCAGAGAAGACTGATCTTCCGCTCCGATCGTAGTCCGCCATCTTCCAGAGGTAATCAGGTAATAATGCAAAAACAATTAACTTAAAAATTTAATTTTATTTGCTTTCAGCCTGTTTCTTATTTAACCTAATATTTCATTTAAATATATTTTGGTGTGTGTTTTTTAATGCCAATTCCCAAGCTTTGGCTACATTTTGCAAGACAAGGAAATATTTTCGACTTAATAATTTCGATTGAAGTTTTCAATAAATATATTGTATGTATTATAGAATAGCTCATTTTTAAAGCTTCCAGGAGACTCAGAATACTTCTGAGTTTTTACATTATAAATGCAATAAGAGTAGAGTATTCACCTATGGCATTCTTCAAACTGTTTTTGTTCCTTGTTTTCTTTTCCTTTTCTTCTTTTTTGCTGCTGGTGAATGACCGTTAGCATTTATGAGATCGAATCTAGAGATTGAAGTGGTTTTTTTCCTCGATTTCTCGTTTTTGGGCATCGTTCAAGAATGCGTTCTGTCTTTTGTTCTATTAAGTTGTCTTTTGTAGCAGACTTTGAGCTCTTTTCGATTGGATTAGGGTGTATCTACACTAGGGGGAGAGGGAAAGAGAGAGATCGATCCCAAAAGGCAATTCAATTAAAGCGGCGAAGGCAGCGGGACTACCTTCAATTATACAAATTGATGCGACAATTAACACTTTTGATCTTTTGCCTGGCTGCCTCACATCGAGTAATATTGGAGGGAGGCTGACCTGTGGGAGGGGCGGGAAGGGTTGGGAGGCTGGGAATTTGATGCCAATAAATTGCATGCAATTGGGACACTTGTTGCATACATTTAGCCATCCCAATCTTGGCATGCAAATTTATTTCAATTGCATTTAATTTGTGCGGATTATCAGATACCACCAAGACACAAGGTGCGGGGCAGTGGAGGTATGTGGGAGGCGGGAGGTGCTTCCAGACTTGCTCTACAGCCTCCCAAGTACGAGTAACAATTTATAACGATTTATTAGCAATTTAGAAACATTCAACTGGGGCCCGCCTCATTTGCTATTCGAATTTTGACACATTTTTTTGTTGCAGCTTCCTTCCACGTGATTCGACGAATTACAGATACTAATTGCTCTGGCGGATAGGGTTTATGGCGTTTCAGGGAATGTACTAAAGTTGGGATAGATTAGGATGAAAGATGCTATTACCCTTATTTATTTTGCCACCGTTTATTGTCTCAGGAGATGTATTAGACGGTTATGTATCGGAGGGTAAACGACAAATAAATCTTTCTAATTGCGTTGTCTTTTATCGTCGTGCTTACGACCCCCGACACAAACCTTTGGACAAGTTTTTTGGGGATTTACCAGCGCCCCCAACACTCCCCCCAAAAACAATTGCGTGTGAATAACCTTCACTGCGTCGTTTTCATTTTGGTTCTTTGTGTCCTTTGTGTCGTCATACTTTTGTGTCCTTGCTTCCGCAAATGACGCCAACAACTTTCATCCACAAAAAGCATAGGTCAGTGCGAGTCGAGTGAAATTTGGGACGTGGACTCAGTTGAGTGAAAGTTGGAAGCAGGAACAGGAAGTAGGAAGCATGAACAAAGGATAAACTCTCCTTTTCTCTCTCTTTCTCTCTCTGGTTCTCTGTGCACCGAGAGTAGATCAACCCCCGGACTAATGACGCAGCAGCCTCCCCTCCTCATCCCATCATCCAAGATTCGAAATACTCAGATTCAGTTTCAGGTTCAGGTTCAAATGTTTATGATTCGGGGTTGTCGTTGTCCCTTCTCGGGGGTTGGTTGTACCAAACGAGCACGGGTCTCTCTCTCACATGGGACTCTGCCCTGGTGTGTGTGTGTGTGTGTGTTCTGTGTTGCATGTGGCATGTGGCACGTTTCGAATGTTGGAAATTTAAGAGAATTTTCCAAATGCTTGTTGTCTGTGTCTGTTGTCTACATTTGTATGTACATATGTACGTCTGGACGTTTGTGTCTCGTCTGCATTTTGTTTGTGGCTATTTTGGTTGCGCTTGGCAGTGACCTTGAGCATTCGGCATCGCCTGTGTTGCCGCCTGCTGACAGATATCTGCTGTCTTCAATTTCATTACACAGATGAATGTCTGTCTCTCCCACCCCCTAGATTTCCAGCATCAACAAATCTCATCTCAATGCCCTCTAAACCGATCCAACAAAATTATGTTTACCGATCTTGTGTCTATCAGCTAAAATGTTGTTAACCTTTCGCTTCATAGATTTGTATATACCGATGTATGGACACATATGTATGTACATATTGCACAATCACAATCGGGAGAATGTATTTTTTGGACCACAAAAAAAGTAATAAAACAAAATGGAAAAAAAAAAAATTTTAAACACAGAATGTATTAGATAGATTTTTTTGATATATTTGATTAATTTTAATCCATTCATTTTAATCAATCTGGAAGACACTTCCCTGACCAAACTTAACATGAAATTTTATCAGTATCCTCTCTGCCAGCGACATGCAATGTCACTTTTCAATCATTTGTACGTACTAACCTTCGTTTTGATTTAAATATTGCCAAACAAAAAACACATATTATTTTTTCCATTACACATTTTTAAACCTTTGGGAACGGCAGATCGAGATAAGAAAACAGTGGGAGAGGAGAGGGCATTAGTGTCAGTGGAAATGCTGATTAATAATCGACTAAGCGTAGCGATTAGACTGCGAGTATTTAAGTTGTCGATCGCCTAGATCTTTGGATCTCTTTCTGTGAGTTCGCTGCCTCTCTTCTCTGGTGTTGGTTGGGTGTGGATGTTCAACGCCTGCTCAATGATAGCACCTCAAGGCGCTTTCAATTTATACAATTACGCAACAGTCCGGCTCGGCTGTTTGTCCGGCACGGCAGTGTTCATCCAAATTATGGGGTCTTATGGAGCCTATGGGGATTATGTATGTGTGGGCGGAGCAGAACGGTGCCTCAGGTTGCCTTCTTTGTGCCTTTAATCGACCGGCCACAATTTGCGCTGGCTTAAATGATCTCTAGCTCAATTGCCGAATGGAAGAATGTCAGAGCCAATTCCGATTGATGACTGCGGAGGTCAGTCAATCGATTGACAGACAGAATCTCTCAAAGACAAGCCGATAAGTCTTAGTGAAGTGTGTCACAATAGCCAAGGTTATGTTCTCTTTATACCTCTGAGATGGGATTAACCTAAGGTTCAAGTTGGATGCTGTATTTGTACATATGTACAAACCTTTGGAAGGTATGTTGCATAAAAAATTAAAGAATTGCAATTGATGGTGCATTTTCTTCAAGAATTCTTCAAGATAAGAAAAGGAAGCTTCGTGATCCAAGGCAATGGGTTCAAGAGGGTATGGAGTAGGATATGATCAGCGAAAGGATTAAGCTGGCAGCGAGAGAGAAAATACATATATAGAGAGCGAGCTCATCCATCGAAGCGATCGATCTCCATTGTTCTTTTTCAGTTCAGGCGTTCCTCGCTCTCTCTCTCTCTCTCTCTCTCACTCTCTCTTGGTCAAGTTTGAGTTGTGCTCAAAGTGTGTGTTCCACTGCCGAAACGTTCCCCAAAACCAATTAAACAAGCAATTGTGGGGGTTTCTCTATGTATATGTTTTGTGTGTGGTGGTTTGTCTCTCGAGTTTACTTCAACTTACAAGTTACATGCTTAACTACTACGAAAAAAAAAACTAAACAATGCACAACGTGTAGAAGAAGCGGAAACAGAGTTGCTTCTTTGTTCGCGATCTCTCTCTCTATCTCTCTGTTTCTCTCAGTTTGGTAGAGACTCTCCCTCGCCTCTCCGCAGCTTCAGCGTTGCCAGATGAGCCAGAGCGCAAGCATCAGGCCGGCCACACCCCATTTACCGTTGCCAAAGGGCCTCGTCAGCTGTGAAACGGCGCCATTACACCCATCCGAGTCGCAGGTATAGATGCAGCTGCGGTAGTCCATGCGGTCACCCTTGTTCCGCACGTAGTCACAGTAGTTGCCGAGATCCTTGGAGCTGCAGAAGCGCTTCGCACCAATGCCGCCCTCGAAGCGGCCGACATGCTTCACACAGAACTGGGCCCCATGGACGCTGGAGCAGTTTTGCGGCTGGATGTCCGGCTGATCGTACCGCTCGAACCACTCGCCGCACTGGAAGGGATGCTCCGTGTCGCTCGTGTCGCACACATAACACTCGATGGCCTCGCCAAAGGGCACCAGGCACAGGCAGAGGCAGAGCAGCGATGCGATCCACCACTGTGACAGCGATGACATTCTCGATTGCCTTCGATTGCACAATGCTATGGGCAGTGGCTAAGCAGGGCAGGGTGGGGGAGTGCGTTGCGCTGGGTTGCTTGGCGTGACGTGACGGAGACAACAACAACAAAGTCGGCAGCGCTCGTTTTTTTGAGAATCAAATGTAGTCAGCGGCGTCGTCAGCAAATGCCAGGTTTGAACTGTGTACTGAAGCGCTGTTTCAACTTCATTTCCGTTCGTTTCACGTGCCTACCTCAGCTCTGAAAGAGAATGAGCGAGAGAGCTGGCTTTGGCAAGGTGTATTGCACACAAGGTGAGGCATTACCTGCACGGAGTTGCATACATTCTCGCCGCACCCCATCATTCCCTGTCTCCAGGTCTTAGTGTTAGCCAAAATATGGAAAACTATCCAGAGCAGGGCACTCTGGAAGTGCCGCACTTTGTGTCAGTACACCGTGGGATTGTGGTGGTTTGGCCGCTCTCTCCCAGTGCTGGCTCTCTTCCACTGCTTGAGCTGCTTTGTTTGTTTGGTTTTTGTTTTGAGGGCAAAACCGGTTGCCAAGCAGCAACAACCAAATCCAGCTCCAAAAAGCAGTCCTAATGTTGGGGCTATGAAGGGTTAAGGCTAGGTCATTCATTCTTGTGTCCTTTCCTGGCCCCCTGGTTATCTGTGTGACCAGCCCCACAGAAACTTGTTGTGCAGCCAGCAACAGGTATAATAAATCCAATGAAACACAATCAAAACGAATAAAAACAAGAAAACACATAAAGAGAGAGGAGAGAAGGCGAACGATTGGGGAGACCAACATTTTAGGTTTTTTGTTTTCCACTTTTGCTGTTTTCTGTATACCCAGCACTCGTGGAGTACAAGAGTATGTTGTAGAAGAAATAAATACATTCATATAATCATCCAATCAAAAACTTTCCGACACATTGTCAATGCTCCGTTTTACGTATCTAATGCAAACGTATCTAATCCACAAAGATCTGAATATTCCAACAATTAAAGAAGAAATAAAGAAAACTAGTAAGAAATACATCGACAGACTCCACAGCCACGAAAATAATTTAGCCTTAAGTCTATTAGACAATAGCCTAACAGTAAGAAGACTGAAAAGATACCACATTCTCGATATCCCTGATAGATAAATCCAACAAACTGAAAAGATGTTATATATAATAGCAGGGCTCATTGGAAAACTGCTATTTCTGTTAATTGAATATTAATTATACAATTTACTTATTGTTTAAAAAAACAGATTGTAAATATAAAGAGAGAGAAAAAAAATTATATTTATATATATATAATCATCCAGAATTAAGTCACCAACGTGACATTCTTTAAGCCCAGGCAGAACCCATAAACTGTAAGCAATGGACCGAGTGCCAATGCGGCCTGACATTCGAGACACATTATGGTAGCGTGGTATCTTTTAGTCGGAATGTGAGCCATAGCATGTGCCATGCCATACTTGTTCTTTATTGGAATTTCGGTATTCTTTTTTACTTGTTTTTGTGGAGCCCCCCAAACGAGGGCATTCAACTTACTATATGTATATCCGCGGTTCCCTATTAACTGCTTCGACAGCGATCGCCACTGCCATTGCCAACCGATCAGACTCAAAAGGCCCCACAACCATTCGCCACAGCAAAGAATTCTCGACAGCCCACGCCTTTTAAAAGCCAGGTTGCTACCGGGACCCTGGGGGATTGGAGCAAAGTGACCAGGAGACTGGTCAGTACATTTCACATTTTTATGGCGAATGCACAAAGCCAGCGTCTGCTGCGACCATCTCAAGTGAAGTCATAGCTATGCAATGGCCTCTTGTGCATCCGTGTTTCCACCCCATACATCTTTCTCTGAACGTGATCGTTAAGGATCGATTAATGATCAGAAAACCGCTCGTTTTCACTCCATAAATACCCATGGATTGACAGAGTGAAGGCAGGGGGCAATTCGAGTACGTGCGGGGCATTCTCAAGATAGTTTTTAAAAAAATCTGAAGGAGCATCGACCACTTAAAAATGTTACCAAGGATCATCTAGAAATAAGCGGTTGAAAAGGAACAAAGTCATATATAAATGCCAAAATTGGACGTCTGTTAAACTCAAACAAAATGCAACTTAAAAGTATAACTATTTAAAGGATTGGAGCGAATTCGTTGAACGCATCCTCCAGTTCATGAATATCATCTGCTTCATCTTCAGAGGTGCCTGCCTCCTCCTTAATCCACGAACTCCTCGTCAGACTCTTCGAACTCCTCCTGCTAATCCTCGAACTCCTCTTCGTCCTCCTGGCCGTTCTCCTCCCCGTGCTCCTCCTCCCCGTGCTCCTCCTCACCGTGCTCCTCCTCCCCGTGCTCCTCCTCGTACTGCACCAGTTGGGGACCACCATTCCCAGCGAAGAGTCGTCTTGGCATTTTTATTACATCCTTAGCGTACAATATACGTTGGACCTGTGCAAGCGCACAGCATTGCCATGGAGCCATACGGATATGCTGCTGATAGATATTCCCTGGGCTGTTTTACCATTCCCAGAATTAATTCGTAATAGGTGAGCTCCGGTTCTGGCTGGGGACTAAAATAATCGACAATTCGGCTGATGATACCCATTTTTGGCAACTGTCAAGAAAATAAAATTGAATACAAATAATATTTATAAAAATGTCTACAATTTTGATCTTACCGATTGACTAGCACAGACGGAACTGAGCTCTATAAGGCATCTCCGTGTAAAGTAGGACAAAAATATTGAGAATCGCCTACTTTCCTGTCTTTTAATATTATACAAAACAAATTTTCAAACATGGAAGAATGAAGGGTGATTTTAAGCGGATTTTTATTCAGTCTAACCCACTGAGTAATACGACTTTAATTCCAGAATGCTGAGCTGCAGAAGCTGAAAGAGACACCCATCCAGCATACATTAAGCCAAAGTCCCAGTTTATGCCCAGTACCACATACCTTCTGCTAGGTTCCTGCTGTTTTCAATGGTTTCTGCAACATTCTTCAGAACATAAAAATCTTAAACAGCATCTCAAGGCAGTTGTCCAGAAGATCGTCGACTTTATCAACGTCAATAGTTTCTTGTTCTGGGTAGGCACGTTACTGTTTACCAACACTGTTTTGGCAAAGGTAAGACATTTTTTACAGTTAGTAGAAAATCATCACATTCGAGTGTAATGAACATCGGTTAAATAACCTGCTCTAGACGAACGTCCAGTCGTCTTACAACCGCAAAACCACCGATGGAGGTGATGGCGGCTGGACATACATATGTGTTCACGAATTCTCTAAATTTAACAGCAATACGTACTTTACTAAATAATAATCTTTAAGAATAAATCCGTTTAGATTATTTCTGTATGTAGATAGTATGTATTATATATCCCTGCAGATCTTGTAATTGCCGTTGTGCCACTGAAAGGGAGCAGTATTTTTAGAAACGAGCATCAAGATCGGTGCCCCTTCTGCCTACGTGACGAGTACTGCGGACGGACATTGACGATCATCAACGTACAGAACAGATGTTGGAACTCTCTCAAATGTGAATATCGTCTATATTTAGCACTTGGCGGATGCTGTACGGGGAAATGGATGGGGTCCTATGGCTCAAGTACACCCCATATTCGTCTCCTTTTGATCTCGATTCTTTCTAAAGCGCTTTCATATTTTTTGACGGTGGCAAAAAGCATATGCATGTACATATGTCCATACATATATACATATTTATGTACATAAAAGGAAGCTGCAACCAACTTCCCCCACTTTCTGCTGCTGTACTATTTCCCACCCCCCACTCGCAGCTCCTCGCCCAACAAGGAAGCTGACCAAAAAGGAAGTTGCAAAACAGGAGCATGAAGAAACTATATAGTTACTTCATGAACAGGAGCGGCGGCTGCTGCTGCAGAGAGTGAGAGGAGCGAGTTAAAGAGAGCGTGAGCGCAGTGATAGAGAGCGAGAGCGAGCCTTGAGTGTGCCGTTTTGAGTGGAATCTTCTCTGAACTGCAGATGGCGGATGAGAAGATGCGATGCTCATGACGGAAGGTGAATATACACGCACACACAAATGCAGATAAATCCACGCCTGGAGTTCGTGCAGCCGCTCACGTACCCCGTTCACAGGGGGTAGGGGGAAAGGAGAGGCTATCGATACCGCCGACCGATACCGGGCTGTCTTGGCAATGATGTAGAATGGGAACGGACTGTATCTGACAGACGTGACACTTAACGAGTGAAAGGTGTGTAAGATACATACTGTATGTACATGTCTTTGCATACATACATACATATGTACATCACATAAAATATTTCCTACAGTGGTCTGTCCATTATGTGAACAACCAAAAAAATGCACTCAGTCCCAGTGTGTTTTTTTTCCTAATTAGCAGAAATGTGTCTAAAAATAGGAACAAATTAAAAAAACTAAAATACCACCAAATATGTTATTTAATTGTATATATTCAATATTAAATGTACAACGAAGATACGCGGTCACTTATGGAGAATCCTTGATTTCACTCCGATCACGTCCATCAACCTTTATGTATGAATGTATTTTTTCGTTTGTCTCTTAGATTCACTGTACGATCGTAAGCGTGATACCTGAGTAAGTTTTTTTGTATTAGTTTGGAGGTTTGTATGTATGAATATCTGTATCTATGCGCATGTTTTGTGCGCACTCGAAGCCGTGTTTGTGTATTTTTGAGGACCATTTTCGAAACCATCCAAAAAAAGCCAAGTCTGGTTTCGAGCAGAGCTCTGGATCGGGGACCGGACCCCATTTACGCGTTTCTCATGTCGGCAGTGACAACGCACTTAAAATGTTTTCCTCTTACTTCTTTCACATTATTATACCCGGTACTCGAAGAGTAAATAGGGTATATTGTATTTGTGCACAAAGTACAGAAAGTACAGAAAGTCCGTCTGTCCGTCCGTCCGTCCGTCCGTCTTATTGAGCGCCTGGATCTCAGAGACTATAAAAGCTAGAGCCACAACATTTTTAATCCAGACTTCTGTATGCACACACTGTTACAAGTGTATTTCAAAAATGAGCCCCGCCCCTTTCCGCTCCCGCAAAAGGGCGAAAACCTCCCTACAATTTTGAAGATAAAAGAAAACTAACGCCATTCCGTAGGGAATGACCATATCCATCACATCACGGATTGAGATCCGATTTTATCATTATTATAGCCACAATGAAGAAATTTATTTGCAGTGGCTAAACCCACCCCGTCCCGCAGCTTATATTTATATTTTGCACATTCTCTCATTCAACGTCTTCTTCGCGCGGTGTGCGGCCTCTGCCTCTGCCGTACCTCTGCCATGACTCTGCAGTGTGAGGCTCTAGGGAAGGGGGCGAGCTTAAGGAGCGTGTTGGAAAAAAAGTAAAATTTTACAAAAAAAAACCGCTAAGGTACAGATGTAGTACTGAGTACCGGGTGTAAGAGTTGTGACGCGTAAGAAGCGTTTCACACGTCCCTTCTCGTTTTTTTTCGGAATTTTTTGATTAAAGTCTGAAAGTGCGCTGTTCGTTTATGGCCAAGTCGAGACCGAAATCCCAAAAAATTCAAGACGTTTTTTTGTATGTACAACATTAAAAAGCAGCACGAAGTCACCACATGATATTTTGGGAATGGCTATTGGAATGGTGGGGAGGAGAGTCCACGAATAATTTCATAAGGGCTCCGAACCGTAGGACTGCCGCTCAAATGCGGTTGCACTGGTAAAAAGATAAACCACATAAAAATAAGCAAGACAGCGCAGCGCTCACATCTGACACTGTTATTGTAATTCGAGAGCCTGGCCATATTAGGTGGCAATTTTGGCACTCGATTGACGAACTGACTCAATGGCTAACTGGCAGACTGGCTAACTGACACGCTCCACGAGCCAAGAAGCAACATATCCGATATCAGTCGGTAGGTTTGACAAATCATGTTTCTGGGGCATTTATCCAATGGGATGATCTTGAATATTGCAACAGCAAGCATTTATCAGATTTCAGACAATCTTGTGCCTCTATCCATCTTTCAATTTTTCATATAAAAAAATATAAATATTTAAATATAATTATGATAAGACTCAAACGATTTTATTAAATCCAATTCGTCTTTCCACATTGAGTTTTTCCATTTTGAAAGTTTTTTGATATTTCAAAATTTACTCAAATCTTACAATTCTCTTCTTTATATTTCTTATGTTCGTTCGACAAACTTTTTGAGTTCAAAATTTTTAGTAACATTTGTACCTGGTCAATACGGACTCATTGTCTGCGACCAACCAATTTCGCTGTAGCGATTTAATTAAAAAAAAAAACAATTCATTTCAACATCATTTTGAATATTTCCATGACTTCTTTAGCAACCGTAGAGCCATAAGAAATTTAAGTGAGTATATTTTTTCACCCAAATCACAATTTTGGTAAAACTTGATTGACTTTCTATAAAATGGTCCTATTACATATACAAATGAGATCACTCCCACAAGAACCCACATAGTAGAGTGAGAGAGAGCATTTCTTAAGCGTCTCCCAATCCCCCCAACCGAGAGAACCCAAGAATAATTTCACGTTTTTGCCGCCTCTTACCGCATTCTTATATGGGAATAATCAAGGAAGAAGCATTGGAGAAGGAGGTAAGGCGAAAACCTTACTTTAAAAAATAAAAAACGTACACACACACACATGGGAAATGTGTGTTTTAATTTTGGGACAGAAGCAAGAAGAATGAGTAAATGAACAAAATGAAATTCGAAGCATTCAAAAAAGAAGAAACAGAAACCCCACACGATCCGCTCCCAACGCTGCATGCCGCCTGCCCTTTTAAAACCTGCCAAGCAAGAAAATAAGTCAAGTAATCGAAAACGAAAGAGAAAAAGAAGCCAAAGAAACAAAAGAAGTAGAGAATGTAAGCGAACAAAGCACATCTTTGGTACGAACTTAAACACTGGACAATAGGCTCTTGTTTTTTTTATTTATGGTGTAGCGGGTTGAATAAAGTATCTCCTTGTCAATTGCTGCTCCAATTTTAGCCCATTCCAAGCGATCACTTTAATTTAAGGCTTAATTCGTTTAAATAAACCAATATGTTTATGTACACGCTCACTCGCTCTCTCTCTCTCTCTCAAAATCAACACGCACCACGCTCAAAATGACGAGATGAGCGAGAGAGAGCGCGGCTTTATAGTTGCTGAGAGAGCTCGAGCGTTGAGCGAGTAGCGCTCAGCGGTTCGCGAGCGACTTTGAGTCCAGCTCTCTCGGCTCTCTCGCTCACAGATTTCGGTTGAATTCATAGAGGAAACCTTGATACCCTCTCTTGATACCCTAAGTGCACGCGCTTCGACAGCATGGAGAGCGAGCAGCTGCTACAAAAGCCATTCCCGAGCAGCGGCCCAAACAACACCACTCAAAATCATTTTCACTTCTGCGGCGTTTGCATCGCATCTGTTTCGTCCGCCCTGCCATTCTGGTCTGTGTTTGAGACGTTGTCTCCCATATATTTTTTGTTCTACGTACGTTTTTATTTTTTGTTCTTTTGTTGCTGTATATTTTGTTTTTTTGGGTGACAGTGTAAAAGACAGAGAGAGTGAGGAGAGAGCGAGAGCAAGAACATTCTGCTGCAACTCCTCTGCGGCAGCTGCTGTTCGTTCTGCTGCCGCTGCTGCTGCAGTTTTTTGTTTTAGTTTTTATGTGCGCGGCATTTTCAAGTTTCGTTTCTTTCTGATTTTTTAGTTGCAGCGGCTGCAACGTGACGCGCGCTTTAAACCGCCCCAAAACGCACCACCAAACTACACCGTCAACAACAAAAACAACACCAAGGAGAAAGAAGGAGAGCTGCAAAGTTTTTATTTTGTGATGCTGCTCTGCCAAAACCAGTTCTAAGTTGCCACTGTGCGTGCGTGCATACGTGTGTGTGTGTCTCAACTGTGATTGTGCCTGTGTGTGTTGGCCCGTATGCAAATTTCTGACACCGACGTCGACGCCGCTGCCACCTGGCAGCTGATTTTGTCTTTGCCATAAGGAATCCAACACAACACAACACATACACATACACAGTACAGAGCCCATTCATGCAAGTACAGCTGCTGGTGACAAAAACAGCAAGCAGTGAGATAATACAACCCAGAAATCAGTTGGCAAAGCATCACAGAATCAATAGATAATATCGGAAGCAGCAGAAGGAGGAGCAACAACAGAACTTAAGAAGAAGGAGCGTGTAGAGACACCCACAATTAATCAACGGAATTCGGTGTAAGTTTCGTCACTTTCACAAATACACCAGGGCAACCAGAGAGCAACTTAATACAATGTTCTCTTGATTATTTCGCCAAAGCTTTCGAGCTGAGCTAAAGCGTAAGCTTCATTAAGCGGCACGACACGCGCGCTTGAAAGAGATAGGCAGCTAATTCTCCAAGTTCTTGTGTAATCTGCACTCAAACAACGATCTACCAAGAACAGGGGTGGGGTGGTACTCAGGTGTGCAGAGGGTTACCAGACTAAGCCATTCGATCGGATCCATCGGTCACCTGACCTTCTATCGGGGATTTCTATCTCTAATATCTGTGTTAGTACTGTGCACTTAAAGCTTTCTATCGAGGTTTCTTCAAAATAGTATTTTTGTATACGATTTTTTCTTGTCGTTTTTTTTTAAATGTTTTCTTTCGTTCTCTTCTTCTCGCATTTTTTCCCATGTTTTGTTCCTTACTTGTGGGAGACACAAATATTCAGTCAAATATTTCGTCATTGTTTTGCAGTAATTATTTTTCCATTTCTCTCTTCATTCTTCTCCTTCTGTTAATCAGTTTTCCACCTCCATTCGATCATCTTCTCAAATGCGTTTATTCATCTTTGTCTTGCCATCATTTCGTTCAGTTTAAAGCCTTTATTCCGGTCGTCTATCGGCCTGCCTTTGTCTTGTTGAAAGTCTTCACCTTAACGGGTTCGGCGACATCTATGGCACGTTGATCCCCTCTCCATCATCCTCATTCTCCCTACTGCCCCATCCCCTGCAACGGAAACGGTCAATTTATGCGGCACAGAGGCGGCTCATTGTTTGAGCATGTGTCTCCAATCAGAAGAGACCCGAACCCGAACCCAAGCCTCTCTCCCTGCAAACATATCTGTCTATGGTATACCCTATTATGAGCACGCTATTCTTTAGTTTTCCAATTCTAACGATCCTCCACCAACAAGGCCTCCTCCTGTTCAACCTGCATGCAAAGTTGGTGGCCGAAAGCAGCAGAGGAAATCGTGGTTGGCCAGCTGCCACGTTTGTGGCTAGACAGCCAGAGATGGAACCGTGAGACGGAACCCAGAAAAATGTAACGTAGTTCTAGACTCTACACACAAAATTCAAAACTAGGGACAGCATAAAGTCTGGGAATAATCATTTTTCTCAACTAAAATGGAATAAATCAGAAGATTTAAAGCTTCAATCAATCATTCTGCAAAATAGAAAAGGTTGTCAATGAAATTATGATCCCAATGAACTTTAAATTCTTTAATTAAACTACACCGGGATCCGATGATTCAGTTTTAACTGATGAATCACAAAAAGAAACACGTGTATGTGTGCTTATGCGAACTTATTGCAACTTCTTTTTATAGTGCATCGAGTCATGTATGTGCCCCTCGCGATGGTGGTCACCACATTGTCATCTCCAGCATGTCGCACAGGCGCACCACACACATTCAGAGGGTAACTTCCGCTATCTGCGGCCCAACAGCTGCTTTTTGGCTAACCAAAACCCAACCGAACAGAACTGAATCAAGCCAAAAACCAAAAACGAGTGTACAGTCAGATGCAATTATGGCCTCTGTCTGCTTCTGCCTCTGCTGCTCCGAAAGCCCGAGTCCGACACAGACTCCCAGTGAGAGTTGGATTTTGATTGCAATTGCAATTTCAATTACTATTGCAGTGTTTCTGTACTTGTTTGCTTTTTTTATTTGTTCGCTGCTATTTGTTTTCTGACGAGAATTCATGTTAAGGTTAAGCATGTTATGGCTTTCAAACACTCAAACACTGACTGCAACTGCGACTGCGACTGCGACACACAGAAAACTTTATTTGCAAAACCGAAAAAACAGCAACAACAATTGAGAATAATGTGTGGGGTTAGGTTTTACGACTATAGGATACCCGCTACAAAAAAAATATCACCCGGAAAATGATCTTCTTAAATACATAAAGAAACGACTTGGATGATGTTTCGAAACTCTGGAACCAGTCCAAATGTTTCACCCGTGCCTGTGCCAGTCATACAGTATGCATTCACACTAGTTTGATATACCCCTGTGCACTCTATTAATACCGAGTGGTAAGCAAAGGAAACTTATTTGAGGCACGTAAATAATATTCACACAAACAATTGCCGAGTCTGACAACTACACATAAATTAGGGAATTTACAAATTGCAATTTTTAGGGAGAAAATCTGCAGCGATCAACGGTTTGCCATGTGTCCATGATGGTCTCCCCATGGCCTTGGCAATGAAAATGTTGCAGTGTGCATAGAAATATTATATATGAAAAATTACCAGCGGGCAACAGAGGGATGTGGGCGGGCTTCCATAGCCAGCGAAGCATGATGCAACAGGAGGGGGGTTGCGGAGTTAGGGGCTTTGAATGAGGCAATTTATGTGGGAAGTATGTAAATGCGAAAAACGTGGAAGTGGTCAAGAGTTGGAGAGGGTAACGGAGTGGTGCATCAACATTCATTCGAGATTCATAAAGAATGTTCTATAAGGCAAAAACGAGTGAAATTCCATAAATTGCAGCGTATTTGAAGAGCAACACTGTAACACTGGCTGACAGCATAATGCTGCCATTGCGCAACACTGCTGCGGGTTCGTCAACACTGTTGAAAGCTTTTCTTAGCTCTGAGCAATCCTTTTACAGTAAATCCTTTATATTATTTATTTATTTATTATTTTATCCTATAAATAAGGAAAATCTTAGGAACAAATTGAAAAATTCAGAATATTTATGAGAAAATATAGATGTATGTATGTATTTACCATTCAAATTGATCGGTTTCTTATTGGAGCAAAAGAATCGATGCCCAAAGTGACAGAATTTGAAACGATTTAGCATAATTGAGGGTCTCGAAGTGGCTTCTGGGTCAAATGCGTTGCACAAAGATCCCATGGGTGGAATCTCCAACATGCCTCGAGGTGCAATGCCCCCGTGATATAGTAGGACCCGAGTGTAGAAACCCAACAGAACCAGACCGAAGCGGACCACAGTGGAGCGGAGCGGAGCGGTCCCAGTGGCAAGTGGCAAATGGAGCATATGGCAATTGTTGTTACTTAAATGGCGCATCAATTTCCAGAGAAACGAAGACAAACAAAGAGAGAGTGAGATAGATGTCTTTAATTGAAATTGAAACTGTCTGAAGATTCTATTAGTTTATGTTGATTTATGCCAAAATACGAGTACACATGGGAACACATTCGTGGGCTTTGCCTCAAAGTACAAGTACTCGTATTTCGGCAAAACTTCAATAGGATATTGCAACTGTTTTTTTTTTTTCAATCAGTGGAATGTACTTCACAAAGACCGTCACATTGACACGTACCGTACACTAACAAATTTTTACTCTGTTTGTTTATCTACTTTCAGTTGATATGCATCGAACGTTGAGCACTTACAAGAAAAGAAACAAGAACCGTTTGAAAGAAATACTTGCGTAACACTCTTTTATTTTGCGCACTTGCCATCTCTGCCCCTAGCCCCAAAAAGGGGAATACAGCAAACATAAGCAACAAAGGACATTACCACATTCTCCCTCTTCATATTTTGAGCTACAAACTGTGCCAAGATGTATAAGCTATTGGGTAGCCTGAAGAGCTACCTCAAATGGCAGGACATTCAGACAGACAACGCCGTCTTCCGGCTGCACAACTCATTCACCACGGTGCTCCTGCTCACCTGCAGCCTGATAATCACCGCCACCCAGTATGTGGGACAGCCGATCAGCTGCATTGTGAACGGTGTGCCCCCGCATGTGGTGAACACGTTCTGCTGGATCCACAGCACGTTCACCATGCCGGATGCGTTTCGCAGACAGGTAGGTGTTCAAATATGAACTCAAAAATATCCTAGAGCTCTCCAAAATAAGTCTACACCTCACGCTTAACACTCCGATGCGTACTTATAAAATTCCAATTGTGCCTGAAGCACAGTTATGTATGTAAACTCTTAAAGCACAAAAGGTCAGAAGCATAAATGTTGTGACGCGTACGAAGCGTCACACAGACGTTCCTACCCGTTTTTTTAAATTGCTGCCTCAAAACTTCGTTGGTTAAATCTGAATAAAAAGTGGAGTAGTCCAAGTGCGTCCTAAATCTCCACATTTACAAATTTTGGAAAGCTTCAGAAGGTTCCCAAGTGCCGCTTCATCCCTGATTTGAATCCCTAGTGGCACTTCCTGTGCACTTTCAGCACAATAGAGGCTGGAAGGCTGGAAATCTTCCACGATGGCTGCCGAAACTTCTGTTCAGTCTTTACCTCTAGTATCCGTCTCTAACTGTCATTTATGTGAGTTTGCCTTTACTGTGGTCCGTCTGTCTTTTTGTCTGTCGATCTGTCCGTTGTATTTTCTGTACGCGGGACACGTTCGACCCGACCCTTGGCTGGAAGTACGAATATAAAATGGACATACACACACACATAATTTATGCACGGCCTATAAAGCAATTATAAACTGGGCGTAGTATCGCCGTCTTCGGTTGCCTTGGGCCACGCACCGATTTCTACATTCGATCGGGGGAAAAAAAAACAAGAACCAAAATTGAATTCCAGCAGGGAGCTCTCCAGCTCTTGCCTCTCGTTTGGGGACTTGGCTCATATTTCATGCCAGGGCAGGAAGCGGCATCAACTCGTACAAAACAAAATTTTGTCGAATTTCGTGGAAAACGTTGCACAGAGTCGACTCTCATTCGACTCAAATTACACGAAAAAATTGAACAAAACTAAGCGATAGACCTGAGTGTTGTCTAATTAAATCAGTTGCAGTTCAAGCTAAGACCACGGAGATCCCTTTCAGATCAGTTGAAGTGCAGAATTCTCTAACAATCTGGGGAAAAGTTTTAAGCAGAAATAATATCAGATCGATCCCAAACTCCATGAGCGATTTATTGTGCAGATTTCCTTTTCCTTTTTTAATATTAAATAAATATGCAATTTTTGTTTTTTTTTTTTTGTTTTTCCACAGGTTGGTCGCGAGGTGGCCCATCCCGGTGTGGCCAATGATTTTGGAGATGAGGATGCCAAGAAATACTACACCTACTACCAGTGGGTATGCTTTGTGCTCTTCTTTCAGGTGAGTAAAGTTGCAACTCAAAGTCAGACGTACTCGTAATCATCATCAATGGCCGACGCGTCGTCGATCGCTTTTGTGTGTGTGTGTCGTCGTGGTCTCGTTTCTCCAAACTCAACACAACTCGAGCGAGCAATCGCTCCAATTAAGTTCAATTGAATGCGTGCGACGCGTAAAAAAAGATATAGAGGAGTGCTGGGTTTTATGCTGGGATTGGGGTTGGGGTTGGGGTTGGGACTGGGGCTCTTGGGTCACAGTATTGCACAAAACGCGATGAGATGTTCGAGCGCCTCGTGTGCCATGTTCAGGGCAGAGCAGCAAAAGTATTCCAACTTGTGAAATACCGAATGTAATTAATGACTTGCTAAACAGCAACAGAACAGCCACAATAACTGTAGCATCAATGTGTCAATTGCTTCGACAGGTTTCAATAAAATGTGTTTGTAAAAAAACACACAAATTCCACAGCTGTAGGGAGAAGCTCTTGCCAATTAGCAAATATGTAAGTTGGTATGAAAATACCAATTGCAATAGATATCAGTTATTTGTATTCAAATGAAATATTATTAAAAGCAATGCAAATATTAATTTACTCGGAGAGAAAAAGTCTTCAAACATTTCCAAACAAGTTAATCAATTAATCAGCCATAAAAACTCTCCAAAATGGAGAACATGTCACTTTGATTCATGTACAATTTGTATCGTTTTGTAGGCCATGGCCTGTTATACGCCCAAATTTCTGTGGAATAAATTCGAGGGCGGCCTGATGCGCATGATTGTGATGGGCCTGAACATAACGATCTGCACCCGGGAGGAGAAGGAGGCCAAGCGGGATGCCCTGCTCGATTATCTGATTAAGCATGTGAAGGTAAGTGAATTGAGTGCTCCCGTACTCCCGTACGGCTCGTATCACACAGATCTCTGTTTTGTTTTGTAGCGCCACAAGCTGTATGCAATCAGATATTGGGCCTGCGAGGTGCTTTGCTGCGTGAACATTATAGTGCAGATGTATCTGATGAATCGCTTCTTTGATGGCGAATTCCTCTCGTACGGCACGAACATTATGCAGCTGTCGGATGTGCCGCAGGAGCAGCGCATCGATCCGATGGTGTATGTGTTCCCCCGTGTGACCAAGTGCACATTCCACAAATATGGTGCCTCCGGATCGCTGCAGAAGCACGACTCCCTCTGCATCTTGCCCCTGAATATTGTCAACGAGAAGACATATGTGTTCATTTGGTTCTGGTTTTGGATTCTGCTTGTCCTGCTGCTCGGCCTGATGGTCTTCCGGTATGTACTCGGATCAGAAACTGATTTTCGAATTCGTTTGCTTACATTTCCGTTTTGAATTGCAACAGCGCCTGCATCATCTTTATGCCCAAGTTCAGGCCGCGCCTGCTGAATGCCCGCAACCGAATGATACCCATGGAGATTTGTCGTTCGCTGTCCCGCAAGCTGGACATTGGCGACTGGTGGCTCATCTACATGCTGGGCCGCAATCTGGATCCGGTCATCTACAAGGATGTGATGAGCGAGTTTGCCAAGCAGGTAGAGCCGGCTAAGCACGATCGTACCAAGTAAATAAACAGCAGCAACAGCAACAGCCGCATCTTCTCTAACGCCTGGACACCCTATCCGCGGAATCATCCAACAGAATCCGCCTTCGATTCCCCCCTTTGGGCTATTAATTTTATTTAGCACAAATCATTTTAATTAGTTGAAACCCAAGAGAACCTAAACGAACCGAACCGAACGGAAAACCCTATCCACCACACAATTATTTCTAGTTCTGTGATCCCCCGACCCCAGGCTCCTCACGCCCCCGCCCTACTTTCCGCCCCACGGTGGGGAACTTACGTCTAATTACGTCTAATAATCAATGATCACAACTCGAATCGAATCGCTTGGCAGAAAACAAAACAAGAAGGAATAACTTGTTTTGTTTGCTTCATTATTTTTTTTTGCAATTTCCACAATAACAAACAAAATTAGATTTCCCACAGAAATGTGGATGCAAAATCAAATTTTTTTCCTAATGTTTAAAAGAAACGTATTTAATAACTAGCTTTTATTTATAAATATAAATCATACAAAACAAAAAATGAACAAAATCAGTCAAAAATTCGATATTTTTGCATGAAATTTGTGAAATTGTTCAAACGCTTCGCAGCTAATACATAAATATTGCTTTTGAGTCTTTCATAATAATAGCTTTTAGTTTTCACGGAAGCGTTTTAACAATAAAAAACAAACAAAAAAAGTACTGCAAACAGAAATGAATATATTTTTGCTGTTTCTATTTTTTACAAATTCTTTTGTGGGGAAGAATACAATGCGCTATGTTAAGTTTATTGTGTAGTTTTAGACGAAAATTGCAAAGGTTTTATATACATACATATATGCAGCTATAATATGAAATAAAAAACTTTTTATAACTGGCGAAAAAAACAAAAACAAACAAATGTCAAATTAAAATTTATGGGCGCGCTACCAGCTGCATTTCCTGGCGTCCTCTGTTGGCAGTAACATAAACTAAACATATCGCTGACAAATGATTTTCGCTGCTATTAGATTTTCGAACACTGGCAATTTATCGATGTTTCCTACCATAGCAGATTCAGTGTCCAAAAACGCACCAAGACAAGCGAGAATAATAATTAATTCAAAAAGTGCAACAATTGCAATGTGGTTGCACCATTCTTTATTGTCTCAAAATCAATGCATTCGTAAAATGATTTTTTTTAATTCCCAAATTACAATGTTCATCATACCAACAAGAGGTGAAATAATTTAACATATCATTCCCCTCTAACCAAAAGTAAAACAAAAAAGTCTTAAAAATTAGCCCTTCTTATGAGAAATTAATTCATCTATCTGATTTAATTACCTGTTCAGGGTTTAAAGTCTTAGCTTGCGAGTAATATTAAAGCGAATTTCAAAATTAAAATATTTAATTTCCAATCAACAAAAACGAACGTTAGTCGAACGTTGTCGACCAGGAGGGCTTCAAATACTCACTCGACTATTAAACGACAAGGGACGTGTGAGACGCTTCTTACGCGTCACAACTTTTATACCCGGCACTCAGTACTACTTCTGCACCTTAGCGGTGTTTTGTCAAATTTTATATTTTTTCTTCATCTGTCATCTACATCTACAACACTTCTCACACCAACACGCTCCTTTAGCTCGCCCCCCTTCCCTAGACCCACACACTGCAGCCTCGCGGCAGAGGCAGAGGAAGCGCCCGCACATAAAAAAAAAACAAATATAAGCTGCGGGACGGGGTGGGTTAAAAGTCGGCAGAGGCAAAGGAAGAGGGACGGCAGAGGCAGAGGCCGAGTGAAGCAGAAGCAGAGTGTGAATGAGAGAATGTGAAAAGAACAACAAAAGCTTCTGGACAGGGTGGGTTTAGCCACTGCACATTAATTTCTTCATTTTGGCTATAATAATGATCCAATCGGATCTCAATTTGGTGATCTGATAGATATGGCCATTCCCTACGGAATGGGGGTTTTAGTTTTCTTTTATCTTCAAAATGTTTATTCTTGATCTATTACTATTACTAAATGTAATGAATGGAAATATGTACATTCATAGTAGATATATATCTATATGTATATAAATGATAATTAATTGCATATGCATTCATTAAATATATCACAAAAAATTATATACATACATATGTACACATATAAAACAAAAAAGAAGAAGGGACATGTGAGACGCTTCTTACGCGTCACAACTCTTATACCCGGCACTCAATACTACTTCTGCACCTTAGCGGTGTTTTGTCAACTATTTGGTTAGTACCGCGGACTTATCGCTAAAATATTCTGCCTCAGAAATATACCAAAGTTCAGCATTTACCGCATACCGTAAATACAACGAAAAAAACTAAAATAACGAACTAAGCCCAATTAATCCGCTCTAATTTAATAGGTGAACACCTTGAGTAAACAGTCGAAGATACTGTTTTGTAAATTGATGGTGTGGAAATATTTCATCTCTTTACGTAAACGAAATATTACCACGAGATCTTTCACCTAAACAGCGCTGAAAATGTTTCAGTTTTTGTACCCGGTACTCGAAGAGTAAATAGGGACAGAAGGAAACGTTTCCGACCCCATTAAGTACATATATTTTTGATCAGCATCAATAGCCGAGTCGATAGAGGCATGCCTGTCTGTCCGTCCGTCCGTCTCGTTTGTCGGCTAGTTCTCAGAGACTATAAGAGCTAAAGCCACCAAATTTTGGCTCCAGACTTCTGTATGCTCACACTGTTACAAGTGTATTTCAAAAATGAGCCCCGCTCCCTTCTGCCACCGCAAAAGAGCGAAAACCTCCCAAGCCTACAATTTTGAAGATAAAAGAAAACTTAAAACGCCATTCCGTAGGGAATGGCCATATCTATCAGATCACCAAATTGGGATCCGATCGGATGATTATTATAGCCACAATGGAGAAATTAATTTCCAGTGGCTAAACCCACCCTGTCCCGTAGCTTTTGTTGTTCTTTTCACATTCTCTCATTCACACTCTGCTTCTGCTTCACTCGGCCCCTGCCTCTGCCGTCCCTCTGCCTCTGCCGACTTTTAACCCACCCCGTCCCGCAGCTTATGTGTTTTTTTTTGTGTGCGGGCGCTTCCTCTGCCTCTGCCGCGAGTCTGTAGTGTGTGGGTCTAGGGAAGAAAAAATATAAAATTTGACAAAACACCGCTAAGGTGCAGAAGTAGTACTGAGTGCCGGGTATAAAAGTTGTGACGCGTAAGAAGCGTCTCACACGTCCCTTCTCGTTTAATATGTGTATGTAGGTCGTATGCCTATGCATGAACTTTCGTTCAGCAAATGGTATCAAAATTCGGTTGCATTTCCCAAACATAAAATTGTCGAAATTACAGTAGATGCAGTTAATCCAATTGAAAATATTGCAGATATTGCGATGGGACCCATTGATATTGGAGAATGATCAAGTGCAATGGGACCCATTATTAGGATTGAAACAGATCCATTGCAAAATATTAATAGAGACTTTGAAAATAAATCTCAGTAAATTGATTGCAATAATCTAAGCGAATTATGCTCTTCTCAAGTGCAATTGCTTACGATCCGAGACCAAGAGCGTTGCAAACAAATAATAGTTTTAGAGACAGAAATTCGGTAGGAAAGCAAAAATCGCTGATGATGGATGAGAGAACAGTCACAATCCCAATGAATTACTTTAAAAATTTGCAGATTATAGAGGCCGGAGAATGTATCCAGATCGGTATAAATTACATACAAAACATATGAAAAGTTTAATTATTAAAAGCAGTTGATTAAATGGATTTATAATATTACCTATGGCAAATATTTCTTTTTGGTTGTTCTTTTAGTTTTAACTTTATTATGCAATGCGGAGAATTGAAAGATGATTTGAGTAAAATTATATTTTTAAAGCTGTGAGTCCTAACCAGCTGTTAATATTAAATTGAACATCGAGGAATATGATTTTAGATTCAAGGTATATTTACGGTATATTTTGAAAATTAAAAAGTATATTCGGTATATTTTTCGGGCCCTCACGGTATATTTTATCGAAAATTCCGCGGTCACACTGGACACACTGGCACAAAACAAGCGAAAAAAATAAATAACCAAAAATCCATCTGCAACCATTAAAAACGCCAGCAAATACATTCAGCGTCACTCAAATATTCGTGATAATTGCGCCGGCACCTCTGCACACTCAAACCTTCGCCCGACCCCCCTGTCAAGAAGCAGCAAATCAAATGTGATGTTAAGTGTGAGTGTTTCCCAAAAAAAAAATAAGAATGGAAATCCATTAAAACGCCATGGTGTGAGTGTGTGCGTTCGTGCTGGCTCGCTCGTTCGTTAGTATTTGTATGCGTGTGATGTGCAAACGAAATCAAGAAGCAGCAGAGCAAAGAACAAATGCCGCAGAATGAAGTCGCCAAATAAATAAACAATTATCAATTTCCAAAATTAGTTTTTAGTTGCGCGCAATGTGAAAACGACAATGAAACGTAGGAGTTGTGCAAGGCGAACAAATGAGTGAAACAAGAAACAATTTGAGATCCTATGGTTGCTCCAAGCCCCACACCCTGCAAACAGCTTATCCCTATCCCTGTCCCTATCCCTATCTGCCGTGTGTGGGAGTGAACGAGAAAACGCTCTGACCAGTTTCCAGGTTGTTGGAGGAGAATTTTAGCCGCAAAATTTTGAGCTTACCATCCATCCGTCCGTCCGTCCGTTGGTCGGTCCGTCCCAACCCTTGTTTTGTTATCCCTTTTCTATTTTGCGCTCTATGCGCGTGTGTGTGTGTGAGCGTCCCCATTGCCCGGGAGTTAAATATTCAACCCCCAAAATTGCCCCACCCCACTTTCCAGGCAAATCACTGAGCAATAACAACCCACCCATTCAGCCAGACGCCCACTCTCACCCCCCAAGCGTCGACATTTCGCACTGGAAATTTCTTACTGGATGCTCTCACTCTCCCTGCTCTTATTATTCGTCTTATGTCCCCTCTGACGATGCTTCTGCCGCTGCTGCTGCCATCAGCTTCAGCTCTTTGTTGTTCCTGCTGCGGGATGAAGCAGTGGAATTAACGTGAAGCCAAAAGGCAGCGGGTGAAGGGAGCCGTAATTCAAAAACTGTCGAAATAAAACGGCTTCCTTCTCCACTTTCGCGTACCCCCCCCCCCCCCCCCCCCCCCCCCCCCCCTTTCTCTCTTTCCTCCCCCTTTCCTCCCTCTCTCTCCCCTCCTCTCTCCCTTTTCTTTTTTTTTTT